>NW_007772100.1:0-5020 GCF_000696425.1 Galeopterus variegatus | reverse complement strand
AGGACTCTAGTCCAGAAGCAGATAATTTCAGGTACAATATCCTTTGGAATAAGAATTAAGTGAGTAGGATTGAATGAACGAATGAGGGAAATCTAATTTCTGTTGCTATTATTTTTTATGTTTTCTTTTGTGATCGGTACACGATGACACCTTTCTCCTTGACCTCTCTCTAATCTTCAGTTTAATGGAATATGCTTTTGCAAGGCAAAGTAAAACATTCCTTAGTACCTTATTCATAATTATAACTTAGGATTCATAAACAAATGTTTTTCTTGAGTTTCTTTGCTTTAATTGACATTACTTGCATAAGTTCAATAAGAATCTGTCCTACTTTTGATCAGGATATAACTGGACAAATTAATTGTGTGACCAAATGGTTTGAATTTTCTGTCGTGTTATATTTGAGGATGAACTTTATTTGGTCAGGTATGATAAACCCATCATTGAGGAACAAAGTTCGAACTTCAGATGTGGTGTTAACCTATAAGGCCTGCCCCCCCTCAGACCTGCCACGAGGTCTGGGGTGCCCATGGGTAGGAGCTGGAGACACTGGGAATGCCTGGCCTTGGCAGAGAGGCCCAGGGCAGGGTGACAAGTGTTTTCCAGTGGCATAGTGGGCAGGAGCTGAGCCGTACCATGAGGTGGCTCCTTTCTCTCGCTGTTCCCAACCAGCCACCTCTGGTTCCTCTGAATCTGCCTCCTCTACCTCCGACCCTCTGCCCACAGCCATCTGTGCTGGACTCCCAGGGCCAGTTTCTCCAGGGGGCAAATCAGATCATGCCTGGTGTCTCGTAAAAATCCCCTGTCAGATCCAACTAGTTAGCCGACATGCAAGTCTGTGCAAAATGGCCCTATATGACCTTTCTGGCCTTTTCTCCCTCCTGCTGTGTGTGCGCCCTGCACCCCAGCGCTTCCATTGACACAAAGTGTGGGCATCTCCCACACTTCCAGGCCTGAGGTCTTGCAGTGCCCCTTTCCCCTGGTGGGCTCCCCATTATCATAGATCCCCTTCCACATACTCCCTGACCAGGCTACTGCCTGCATGGAATGGGCTCTCTGGCACCACAGCCCCAATCGCTGTAATCTACAACATTCCACCTCACAACTGCCCACTTGTGGGTCAGTCTCCCCCACAAAACGGGGCCTTGATCGTTTTCACATTTTTGGCATCTAGCACAAAGCCTGATCTATGGAAAATGCTCAAGACTGTACTGAATAGAAGCTGGCTGCTTAGCTCAGTTGGTTAGAGCAGGGTGTTATAACACCAAGATCAAAGGTTCAAATCCCCACACCAGCCAACCACCAAAAAAAAAAAAAAAAAAAATGTACTGAAAAAAAAAACAAATCTAATCTAAGTCTCTCATTTTACAACAGAGAAAGGGAATTGTGAGGAAGTAGTGTGACTTGCCTCAGACACTATCTCCAGTTAGTGGCAAAGCTGGAATGAAATCCCAGATCTTTGGGGGCCACTCACACCCACCTTCTAGCAGTGGCTGCAGGACCAAGCTGGACATGATGACCAAGGTTCCAGGGGTTGCACTGGGCTTCCTGTGCTGGAGAATTCTGGCATAAACACCAATGATGACACAGGTGACAAAGCCCGACTGAGAGCCAGGGGTGCTCAGGTCCCAGCCTTGGACCCTCCCTGCTCCCATGGGATGGGGTGACAGGCAGAGCCCTTCAGACACTGAGGGGCACATGACAGCACTCATCATCTGGAAGGTAGGAGGAAGAGAGGAAAATGATGACAACAGCTATTACCCCAAACCGAAAATGTTTGCCTTCCACAAGTGGGTCTTCCACTGCAGGGAGCATCTGGCCAAAGGCTGGGGACCCCTGTCAGAGGCAGAGAGGCAATTCTGTCCCAGGATCCAGCTCCCCTTTCCAAGCCAGGATTTCAGCTCTCTGGTTGGACAGACAGATCCGAGTCACACTGCCTGTGATGAGGCTGCCCAGAGAGGAGAGAATCAGACCCCAAGGTCAGGCTGACCATTCCTGGTGGCATGGCTTCCACCAAGGGATCCCAAGGATCATTCTCAGCTTCTGCAGAACAGCTGCACATCTCCTGGGCCTCCAACATCTATGCTGGGGACTTTTTCCTGGCTCAGTGCATTTTAGCCAGCAGGCAGCTCACTCTCTGTGATTGCCCAGGCACCATGTGACAACACTGATGTGCTGATTCCAGGGCCCCCACTTGCCACTGGCAATCAGCATGACACAGACAGCAATGACAGGATTGATGGGACAGTGCCTCCCAACAATGGAGTTCAGCTAGAATGAGGGTAGTGATACCCCAAGGACAGAATCCCCAGCTCAGTGGCTCAGAGTCAAGTCCCTGCTGTCACCTGCTGCTAACCACCTCTGGCACTTGTGTTCTCCCAGGATGTAACTCTGTACACAGACAAGGAGGGCAGGCCATCCACATGTTCTTCTTGGAGGAAGAACATGGAGACTGGGGTTCCCTTCCTGGATGTGCCCCTTCACACTGGGCAGTTAAAGCAGGTCACTCAACCAGACCCTCATTTCCTTATCAGGGAAACAGGAACAGTAATACTTGCTTTCCTTCCTTTGCAAGAGGATTCAAATCAAATTATTCTTTCTGTAGCCAATACTACAAACAATGCACGCTTGTTCATAGATTTATTACCTGTTAAGTAGCCCTCCTACTTCTTTTCTCTAAAAGGATTTTAGTCCTTTAGCTATTGAAGAAGCCAGCACCGGGTTACCCTTGCTGAAATAAAATCACCTCTTGCTCAAAAACACTCCCCCGTTAGCACCACTGAATTGGACACTGGCAAATTTCGTGAAGAGTACATTTTACTGCACTTTCCCCATCTCAACCTGAAATGCTCCTCTCACTCCTACACACCATTGGAGCCCTCAGCAGCCAGGTGAAGCCCTGCCCTCCCATCTCATCATGCCTGTCCGCCTCTCATCAGAACACCTGTCACCCAAGAGCTCTAGCAACCATGGACATTTTGCCTTCCCCACTAGATTGCTATTGCCATAATTCAGAGACCAAGACTCCCAGCACATTGGTCAACACTTCATGCAAGAGAGGCACTCAGCGGGTGCTTCCTAATTGGCTGTTTTCTCTGTCCACAGTGAAGGGAGGGAGGTGAGACATGACTCGTTAGTAGGGTGGCATCTCCATTTTGCTCATTGCATCCTTATGACATCCATGTGTTCCATTGCTCTCATAAGAAGTCACCATGAGGGAGCAATATGGTGGAACAGAAAACCCCAGACATCCCCTCAAAACACCAACTTAACAACAATACCTGGTCCAAACAGCCCCTCAAAACCATTCCTCAGGCAATACAATGAAGAGAAAACACCCAGTTCACAGCTTCTCCCTCAGGAGAGAAAGTCAAGACTGGAAAAAAAAAAGGGCTGGCCCAGTGGTGCACTGCTACAGTGCGCCGCTTGGGAAGCGCAGCGGCGCTCCCGCTGAGGGTTCGGATCCCACATACAGACCGCTGCTCACTGCTGAGCGAGGTGCGGGGGCAACACCGAGGGTTGCGATCCCGTTGCCGGTCCTGGTCCGGTACGGGCATGACACTGAGGGTTGCGATCCGTTGCTAGTCACAAAAAAAGAGACAAAAAGGAAAAAAAAAAAAAGACTGGAACATGTGTCCAACATTCCAATGTTTCAAGGGCTGCCTCAAGCACTGATTCTGCCCCACCTGAATTGGAGCATGAATGGAACTGGAATACTTTGGATGCCTGGGGCCACAGAGAACAAAAGAGCTCAGCAGCTTACTACAGTGCCAGACAACCTGCAGCACTGCAGACAGACACCAGAGGGGGCAAGAGATTTTGAACTCCTGAAAAAGAAACCAGCAAACCCCTCTAACTGGGAAATTACATGCACAAGCCCAGTGAAGACACATCCCCAGAAAAAGTTTGGGAGGCCCTTAGAACCTCTAGCCAGGATAATTGGTGAAGGTCTTCCCCATATGAAGGCAGTCCTTAAGAACTATGAGAGGTGGCTGGTTTTTCAAATGCACAAATCACAGCAAAAAAATAACAAGACACATGAAGAAGCAGGAAAACATGGCCAAATCAAAGGAACAAAATAAATTTCTAGAAACTGATCCTAAAGAAACAGAGATATATGAATTACCTGACAAATAATTCAAAATATTTGTCTTAAAGAAGCTTAATGTGCTACAAGAGAACACAGATTAACAACTAAATGAAATCAGAAAAATAATACATGAACAAAATTGGATTATCAACAAAGAGATAGAAACTGCAACAAACAAACAAAAAAACTACACAGAAATTCTGGAGCTGATGAATACAATAACTGAAGAATTTACTGCAGGGCTTCAACAGCAGACCCAGTCAAGCAAAAGAAACAATCAGTGAATTCAAAGGCAGGTTATTTGAAATTACTGAGTCAAAGGAACAACAAGGAAACAAAGAAAAGAAAGGTAAAGAAAGCCTAAGAGAATTATGGGACATCAGGAAGCAAAACAATATATGCATTATAGAACTCCCAGACAGAGGAGAGAGAGAAGCAGGCAGAGAGCTTATTTGAAAAAATAATGGCGGACAACTTCCCATGTCAGAGGAAAGAAACAGACATTCAAATTCAAGAAGCTCAAAGGACTCCAACTAGGATAAACCCAAAAAGACCCACATCAAGTCATATTATAAATAAACTGTCAAAGGACAAGGACAAAGAGAATCTTGAAGGCATCAAGAAAAAGTGAACTGTCATATACAAGGGAGCTCCTATGAGACTATCAGCAGATTTCTCAGCAGAAACATTACAGCCTAGGAGGGAGTAGGAAGATATATACAAAGTGCTGAAGAAAAACACTGCCAGGCAAGAACACTATATCTGACAAAACTGTCCGTCAGGAACAAAGGTGAAATAAAGACCTACCAGATGAACAAAAGCTGAAAGAGTTTATCACCACTAGACCTGCCTTATAAGAATTGGTAAAGAGAGTCTTTAAAGTTGAAATGAAAAGGTGCCAGACAGCGACATAAAAACATACAAAAGTAT
>NW_007772099.1:1123-5021 GCF_000696425.1 Galeopterus variegatus | reverse complement strand
TGGTAGAGTGCGGCACTTGGGAGCGCGGCAGTGCTCCCGCCGAGGGTTCGGATCCCATATAGAGACCGGTCCGCTCACTGGTTGAGCGCGGTACGGGCGCGACACCAAGGGTTGTGATCCCGTTACCGGTCACGAAAAAAGACAAAAAGGAAAAAAAAAAAAAACACTGATTGCTAAGCACCACCCACAGTTTCTGACTCAGCAGATTTTATCTGAAGTGGGGCCCAAGTTTTCATTTCTGACAAGGTCCCCAGATGGTTCTTATGTGGGCTCAAGTTTGAGAACCACTGGTATAATATACAATATATAATATGTTGTGTAATAGAACATACTCATAGAAAATATACTTATACTCACACTATAAATTTATATATAGTAAGAGGTAACAGTTTATTTGATTATATAATTTGTTATATATTTATTT
Source organism: Galeopterus variegatus (assembly GCF_000696425.1). Taxonomy (NCBI): domain Eukaryota; kingdom Metazoa; phylum Chordata; class Mammalia; order Dermoptera; family Cynocephalidae; genus Galeopterus; species Galeopterus variegatus. Next base: position 4,597 of record NW_007772099.1, on the reverse strand, counting down.
TTATAATAATTTTTAGCTATTATTATATGCAAGTTATTATATATTTTAGGAATCAATATACAATAAAGTAAGGGTGGGTGCCTACTCTGTGCCAAGCACTTTACATGGATTAACTTATTTCTCGAGATTTTTTTCTTTCATGCATATGTTGTTTAGAAGGGTGTTGTTTGATCCTCACATATTTTGGAATTTTTCAGTTATCTTTCTGCTACTGATTTTTAGTTTAATTTCACTGTGATCTGAGAGCAGACATTGTATGATTTCTTTTCTTTTAGAGTTGTTAAAGGCTGGCTGGTTAGCTCAGTCAGTTAAAGTGCAGCCTTGTAACACCGAGGTCAAGGGTTCAGTCCCCGTTACTGGCCAGCCACCAAAAACAAAGTTGCTAGGATGTGTTTCATGGCCCAGAAAGTGGTCTGTCTTGGGAAATGTTCCATGTGAGTTTGAGAAGAATGTGCATTCTGCTGTTGTTTCATGACATAGTCTACAGATGTCCATTCTATCTGGTTGATTGATGGTGTTGTGTTCAGCTGTGTCCTTACTGATTTCCTACTTGTTGGATCTGTTTATTTATGATAGAGGGGTGTTGAGGTCTCCAACTAGAATAGTGGATTCATCTATTTCTCCTGTCAGTTCTATCAGTTTTTGCTGGGTTAACTCATTTAACCTCATAGCAACCCCATGAAGTAGGTTTTCTCGTTAGCCCTGATTTCCACGTGGGTAAAGAGAGGCACAGAGCACTGCAGTTATTTCCAATGGTCACACTGGTGGGTGGGTGGCCAAGGTGGGGCCCCTGATGCTGCCTCTCTGTATGTCACACTGTGTATTGTACTTTTGTCCTGTGCCAGGAACCATGCTGATCACATTTTGAACATTCTCCCTGAGTTCTGACTACAACTCTGTGAGATGGGCTGTTTTGAGCCCCATTTTTCAGATGGGGAAACCAAGACACAGAGCAACCCAGAGGCTGGCCCAGTGTCACACAGGAAGGCAGAGAGGCAGCTGGGTCTTGAACCCATGCCCATATGGCTCTCTAACCCAGTCTGCTGACTCTGAGGCCCTATTGAATACAGCTCACTCCCTGGCTTAAAACCGTCCAGAGGCCTATCCCCCTTCTTAAAAAAAAATCCAGACCATTTAATCATGGCTTCAAAACCTGTCAGCACCACTCACCCTCTCTGTCCCCTCTCCCAGCCCCAATGGCCTCCTGTCTGTCTCCCAGACTTTCCTAACTTGGTCCTACCTCAAGGCCTTTGCCCTGGCTGTGTCCTCTGCCTGGAACACTCTCCCCTGCTTTAAATGTCAACTCTTCCGAGAAGGCTTCCTGGTCTTCTCCCTTCTCCTCCTCCCCAAGTCACTTTCTGTTACTTTCTAGCAGAGTTTCTCAATCCTGGCTCTATGGACATTTGGAGGCAGAAGATTCCTAAGTAGTTTCTGTGTCTTTTCGTTTTCCGCACTTAAGTGGAAGCTCCATGAGGATAGACACCTCGCCAACTCCTCAATCCCATTGGTGCCTGGTGCTTAGTAGGTGGTCAGTGTGCATTTGTGGAAGGGTTGTGTCAGGCCCAGGGTAGATGCTGGGGGAGGCATCTTGTATCAAAGGGGAAACTCTGGAGTCCAGGACCTCACTCTCTTGTCTTTGGTTTTCTCACGCCCAGCATCAGGTGACATACAGTATGGTCTCTAATTGAGATTGTTGAATGAATGATACAAGGGGTCTTCAAAAAGTTCATGGAAAGATTTGTATGATCTTTTAATTCTATTTTTCCACTAACTTTTTGAAGTGCTCTCATATTCTGTTCACTTGGGATTTATTGTCTCCACTTTAGAGGTGAGGAAATCAAGCTCAGAGAGGGACAGCTGATTTCCCAGGGTCACACAGTGAGCGCGAGGCCTAGTCGGGGCGGGGTATTAGAATTCAGGAGTGTCGTGCATGAAAACTCAAGCTTTTCTTTACTCGTCAAGAATGATTTTGAAAAGGCAGTAGCCAGTGTAAGGGCCAGGGGGTCCTGCTGGAGAGACCCTCTCAGGTGACATGGCCCCCTTCCTCTGTCCCCTGCAGATCGTGAGGATCAGTCCATTCTCTGCACGTGAGTAATGTGGAAGGACTTCCTGGAGGAGGAGGGGTCCCCGCTGGGTGTGGCTCTGTTTGGGATGGGCAGGGCAGCGGGGGCTTGCCTGGCCTTATGGCTGATTGCCTTTGCTTCCCCTTCTCTCCACAGTGGGGAGTCTGGAGCTGGGAAGACGGAAAACACCAAGAAGGTCATCCAGTACCTTGCCCATGTGGCATCCTCGCCAAAGGGCAGGAAGGAGCCAGGTGTCCCTGTAAGCATTCAGCCTTGGGACAGCCCCTGGCCTTGCCGACAGCAATGCCTCCTCCGTCTTGGGGTCTGCTCCACCCACCACATTGCCTGCCTCCCTTATGGAAGGCCATGGTTAGTGTGGGGACTTCTTGTGGCTGCCCAAGTCACCTGAGTACCTACTGTTTGCCTGGAGTGGCACTTGGAGCGGGGCAGGGTGGATGCAGAGATGCGAGGCCCTTGGAATGGCACCTGGCACTTAGTAGGTGCTTCATTTTCTGAGCACCTACTGTGTGTGGGGCCTGGTTTTAGGTGTGCACAATGCCCAGTTTTTGTCTAAGTGAACATTATATAGTGTTCCCCACTATTCTAAGCTCTTTGCTCACATTAACTTAACACTGTTTTCCTGTGTTAAAGATGAGAAACCCCAAGCACAGATGGGGTGACTAAGTTGTTGGTCACATAATCAGGAAGGGGTATAGTAGGGTTCAAACCCAGGCATGTGGTTCCTCCCAGGCCACCGCACTCCACACTCCTGTTTTCCCGAGTTCCTCTGCCCCCCTACCTCACCACTGCCCTAGACCACCGGTTCACCTGTGTCTGTCCATGTTTCATGTGCCGTGTCCTGATCCATGTCTCGTGTCCTGTGACTTCCTCAGGCGTCCACCAGCAACATGTCTTATGTGAGTAGCAGGGGATCACCTCACTCTTACTACCCCTAATGCTGCCCTGGCCACCCCAGCTCACGGTCTTCCTAATAGACAGGGTCCAAGGCACCAACAGGCATACCTGCCAGGGCCCCCATTGCTGCTTATGGCAGCCCTACTGCATGCACCCATGGCCTGCTTGCTGTTTAGTGCAGTCCTACTCTGTGCATGGAAGCAGGGTCCCCTTGGCTATTTATGGCAGCCTACTGTGTGTGTGCAGATGGGCCACAGATACCAACATGAAACAACTCAGAGAGCAAAACTATCATTTACTGCTGATCTACTAAATGTGTGTAGACAGGGCCTACAGGTGCTGTGCATTCACGCAACCCAGAGAGTTGACAGCTTACTAGGGAACTGAGCTCATGTATCAAGTGCTTCTGTGTGCCAAGCCACATGCCCTCCCCCTTGCATATGTTTTTTCATTTGACAAAGCCACACACCTAGCTTATACCATTTCATCCTAACAC
>NW_007772099.1:0-347 GCF_000696425.1 Galeopterus variegatus | reverse complement strand
TTGCATATGTTTTTTCATTTGACAAAGCCACACACCTAGCTTATACCATTTCATCCTAACACAAGCAAGTTGTAGACTAAGAGAAAATACACATTATTACTGAGCTCCTACTATGTGCCTGGCTCTAACACTGAGGGGACTGGAGGGAGATCAGAGTAAGGTCCCTACCGTGGAGCAGCCTGGCTGGAGAAGAAAACTACCATTTCTTGAATGCATACTGTGTGCCAGACAGTTTGAAGCTCTTTACATAGATGGTATAGATTTTCCCCTTAATTAAAAATTCTACAAGTAGGGCCGGCCCGTGGCTCACTCGGGAGAGTGCGGTGCTGATAACACCAAGGCCACGG
>NW_007772098.1:4806-5021 GCF_000696425.1 Galeopterus variegatus | reverse complement strand
GCTATGTGGGCAGCCAATGCTCAGGGGGACCAGATGGTCGGGTGGACAGGACTAGAGCAGATGCAGAGGGGGTGGAGTCCAGAGTAGGTTGGACCCTTCCTGGGACTAGTCTCAGCAGCTAGTGCCCTGGAAGGGGCTGTTCCTCCTTCCCATGCCCTCCTTCCCTTGTCCCTTTAAAGAGAAGAAACCGTCTCTTGGGAGAGGATGGAGAACCA
>NW_007772098.1:2356-2704 GCF_000696425.1 Galeopterus variegatus | reverse complement strand
TCCAAGATCATCTTGAGTACCATCAATGGACCCCCACCATGTTTCAGGGGGAACTGGTCTAGACCAGTGAGTTTAATTTGTATTTATTTTTAAAACTTTTTATATGGAAATAATTTTAGACTTACAGAAAAGTTGCAAAAATAGTACAAAGAGTACCTTTCACCCAGCTTCTTCTAATGTTAACATCTTGCATAACCATAATATTGTTACAGAAACCAGGAAAATAACATTGATACAGGACTGTACTGTTAATGATAGAGCTTATTCACATGTCAGCAGCTTTCTACTAATGTTCTTTTTCTGCAGACAATGTAATAAAAATAATTTTTAAACTTTTTTAGCTGTGGA
>NW_007772098.1:0-206 GCF_000696425.1 Galeopterus variegatus | reverse complement strand
GGGGGGGCATTGGAGAAGATGGTGATGGAACAGGCTGACCAGTAGTGGGGCAAGCGATTCGCATTGTGTCTGGATGGTGGAAATAGGTTGTTGTGGTTAAAAATAAAAATAATAATTATTATTATTTAGTATTTGTGTTTTACTGATTAGATTATCTGCATGATCTCATTTAATCCTCACAGTAATGATGGGAAGTCTTTTCTGTT
>NW_007772097.1:1892-5021 GCF_000696425.1 Galeopterus variegatus | reverse complement strand
TATTACCTCGACAATGTCAACACATCAACAAATTATTATTTGCATACACTTAATAATTCACACGTTCCTTGTGTAATGACTCTTGCCTATTGGATTTCCAAATCCAGAGGTTAAAAAAAAATCCAGTTATAAATACCTCAATAACTTATAGGTTTCTCTAATTGGAAATGGAAAAATTCATTCAGATTTGCTTAAATCAATGACATGATTAGCATTGAGTGTTTCACAAACACTTTACAATGAAACAAAAATGTTGGTACTCTTTATGGCAAACTGTTAATGATGGTCATGCTCATGATTTTTACTCTTTTGCTAAATTGTGGGACTGTTTGAGGGCATGTGGGTGACTTCACCTTGCACAAAGCTTTACTTAGCCATTAAGTTCTCTGGCATTTTGGTTGTAAGAAGATTCTTCCCTGTGATGGAAACAGAGTGCTCCAGATCAATGAAAGTGCCTTTCTGGTATACTGTGGCCACCACTCTTCTGTTATGTTAAGGATCAGTGGAATCTGACACACTGTTTCTTAATCTCAGGAGAGTCGTATTGCCAAACAGTTGAAAGGTGTAACGAATGGCTATGTAGAAGAAAAGAATGGGGTAGCTGTTTAGTCAAACAGTGACTCTTAGGTGACTATTCCTGTTGGGCTCCTAAAAGCTGTTTCTCTCATCTTGTTATTGAACGTGAATGTGGGTCAGAGAAGCAATGCCATCTTCCATTCATACAGCTAGGAGTCAAAGCCTATTTCCTTGTTTGTCTTCTCTATAAGCAGGACAAATTGCTTTCTCTGCATGGTGTAATTTCATTGAAACTTTATATTCTGTTAGGAAAAGGACTCCTATTTTTTTCTTCCTATTCATTCAGCAAACACTTCATGTCAGTTCAGGCACCATCTGGTAACAGGTAGTATAAGGGGAAATGAACTAAGTAATAAAAATTGCTTACATTTATTGAGAGCTTATTATGACCCAGGCATTTCTAAGTTCCTTACATGCATTAACTCAGTTAATATACCTGTGAGGTAGGTATATTATTATGCCTATTTTGTAGATGAGAAAAGTCAGGCAGAGAAGGGCTAGCCAAAGAGCTGGATCCTGACTCTAAAACTAGACACTGCATTATTAACTGTAGAATGACTGTTTGTTTTAATTTTAGGAGTCAAAATTCTATGTTCTTGAGCAGCAGGGAAATAATTAAAATCATGTGAGCATTTCTTGATCTGACTGCTAGTTACAGGATTATGTGCAGTTTGTAAGGATTCAATGAGCTGTACACTTATGATATGTGCCCATGTAAATATGGCTTCAGTGTACAATTTAAAGCTCAAAATAATCATGGAAGCAAAGATATGACAATGTAGAATAAAATGTGTGCATGAATGCTAGGGGTAAAGCTTTAAAATGAAGGCTCTAAGAACTGCAATCGAGGATATCTATGTGCATCTCCCAATCAATGCTATCACTGTTGAAACCGGACTTGCTTGGAAATCTACCCATAAGTACATGTGTTTTACTATCAAACCCATGATACCATTCTTTCTAGGAAAAAGCAAAAGAAAGTTTCCATTAACTATATTAAGAAACTATATCAAATTATGTGATTCAAGTTTGGTATGAATTTTTATTTCAATCTCGACATCTCTCTCCAGTATTTACTTTGCTCTATTAAAGTGACTGTTTTTAGGAGGAGTGAGGCTAAGATTTGGCTTCCACTAATTCTCAAAATCAGGAGATAAATCTTCCAGAGGAATCACTGATAAACAAAAGCCCTTTACTCCTAAAAATAATCTAGTTTCAGCATGACCTTTTAAAAAAATTCATTTGGGGCCTCCATTTTCCAGAATCTAGTAAAGTAGTGGTCCAGCTCTAGTCTCAACATCACAATTCCTGGACCCAAACTGAGGACATTTTCTACCTTACACTTTACAATTATAACTAATGCTGTAGAAGACTAGCAATTGCCGAAGAAATATTTTACATCAGGGCTTAGCTAGGTGTAGGTGCTTATATCCATTATCTTGACTAATCTTTAGGTAAACTGTTGAAGTGAGTATTTGTGATGTTTAATTTTATGAATCAACTTGACTGGGTCATTGGGGGCTCAGATATTTGGTCAGACATTCTTGATGTGTCTGTGAGGGTGTTTTTGGATGAGATTAACATTTGAATTACAGACAGAGTAATGCAGATTGGTCTCCTAACATGCGTGGTTCTCATCCACTTAACTGAAGGCCAAAAGAGAGCAAAAAGACTGACCTAATCACCATTAAGAGGGGGCTCTTTCTGCCTGACTGATTGAGCTAGGACATTAGTCTTTCCCTGACTTCTGACTCAAACTGTAACATTAACTCCCCTTGAGTCTCAAGCTTGTAGGCTTTTGGACTGGAGCATACACCATCAGCTCTCCTGGTTCTCAGGCCTTCAAGACTCAGACTGGAACTTACACCATTGGCTCTCCCAGAACTCAGATTTTTGGAGTCACACTGAAATTATACCACAGGCTCTCCTAGGTCTACAGTTTGTTGACTGCAGATCTTGAGACTTATCAGTCTCCATAAGCCAATTCCTTATATATGAATATATACTACACATATGAATATATATGCACATATGCACATATATATGCATACATATATATGTTGTATTGCTTTCGTTTCTCTGGAAAACTCTGACTAACACAGATTTTAATGCCTAGAATAGTTCTAGAGGAATAGAATTTCTGTTTTGGTTTTCTGAATTGGTTCTGGAGTTTCTGTTATTGACTCTCTTATCTGATTAGACTTAGAGCTAATGACACTATTTCCAGGAGTAAAGAGAGCCATGATAGTCCATGGCCTGATACAGCAATAGAGATATACATAATACCACCATTTGGTACTCCTAACTAACCCCTTGTAAGAAGCAAGGAGCTGGGTGATAGTTTATATGATACTTTTGAATATTTTTGTCAAAATAATGGATATAATGAGATTGCCTGGTTGTTCCTAATGTTGCTGGAAGAAGTGGGGAAACAAAAGGATTAGCTTAGAGACTTGAATTCTCACCTCAACTGCTACATAAATAATCTAACAGCACCTATGCATTTCCCAGGGGAGACCATTATGTCCTGTAGCTACAGGACTGAAATTGCTG
>NW_007772097.1:0-1772 GCF_000696425.1 Galeopterus variegatus | reverse complement strand
TTATATGATACTTTTGAATATTTTTGGCAAAATAATGGATATAATGAGATTGCCTGGTTGTTCCTAATGTTGCTGGAAGAAGTGGGGAAACAAAAGGATTAGCTTAGAGACTTGAATTCTCACCTCAACTGCTACATAAATAATCTAACAGCACCTATGCATTTCCCAGTGGAGACCATTATGTCCTGTAGCTACAGGACTGAAATTGCTGAAAATCAAGTCCAGAATCTCATCTTGAATTATAATGCAAGTTAAACTCCCAGACTTGTAGCATGTATACTTTTGAAGTGAGGGCATTGATTGAAAAAAAAAATGGCATTTATCAGGAAGGAAAGTTGGAATTGGAATTTGTGGGAGGATTGTAATTAATCTGGGGACACTGAGCCCCTAAATTCTGATGATTCTTTTTCACCAGTGGAAGAGCTCTTCCCAACCCCATTGGAGTGGCCTCTCCACTCTCCTCTAAGGGGATTATTTCTGCATTACCTGAGGAAATGGCAATGGCCTCCCCTTGGGAAGTTTCCACACAAGCCAATGCTGGCTCTACTGAGAACCCAACTTCAACGTACCTCTTTGCTTCTGGACTTATACTAGACTTGAGTCTCAACAGGCTCCTAATGATGAGGTACAAAGTGTCACCCATGATGAGGTCTGCTACCCAAAAGAACTACTTGAATTTCTAAATATACAGACAGAATTTGGGAAACGTGTGAGAATAGATGTTAAGGGTGTGGGATAATAGTAGAAAGAGCATAACTTTAGCTCAGACCAAATTTACTGATATGCATCTACTAAGTAGAGATTCTGCATTTGAACACACGTGGTAGGAAGGGTTCTCACAGTTTCATCGATTGATCGGCTGAAACAGGGACCAAAAGGTGATTAACAGCAATGCCAGACCTACTAGGTTTACTGTAGAGAATACAAAGGCCTAAAGAATTATAATGTTAGAGTGGATCTTTTATGTAAAAGCAACTCATTCTGGGAAGATACAGATGAAATACCTTCCACCATTACTGTGAGAAATAAATTTGTGAGGGGAAACATGGCAGTCTTTAAAAGCTCTATGATTACTTATCTCTGTAGGCCAGACCTTACAGCGGGAAATGCTGTCATGGAATTGAGAAACTTAAATGCAACTTAAGTAATGGGATCCTGGGGTGGCAGGAGACAAGTGGTGGCACTTGGCTGCCAAAGGCAAGGTGGAAGTGATTACCATATTGGATAACAGAGTCAAAGCAGCAGACCTATGGTGTCGGCTAGTTGATCATGGTGTTCCTAGAGGATAGGAAACCTACTAAATTCTTATTTGATCTGTAGAAGCAGAAAAGTTTTAGGTTAAGTGAACAGAAATCTAACCTGAATCATAAAAACAGAGAGTAATGGTCCCTCAATAATTGCCCATTTGAGACAGTTTGCAAACCCAGAATATCTTGAATGAAGGGGAAGTTAGGATCACTTGAGGAAAGACCTTAGTACACTGACAAAATTTATGGTGTTAAGCTTTCTCTCGGCCTTTTCCCATGGGACCTAAGGCTTTTAATAGGGCAACTGTACATTGAGGAAAAGAAAATAATCAGACCTTCTAGGGACAAAAAGACACTAACTCTGAACTGTTACTAATTTCAGGAGACCCCCAAATTCTCAGTACTTCACCAGTCAGAGTAAGGGCTTATGGAGGTTAGGTGATCAATGGAGTTTTATTAGCTCAGGTTCATGTCAATGTAGGCCCAGTGGATCTTTCAACCCATTCTGTGGTTATTTCCTCAGTT
>NW_007772096.1:4097-5022 GCF_000696425.1 Galeopterus variegatus | reverse complement strand
ATTGTTTTTTCTATTTCTGTGAAGAATGTCATTGATATTTTGATAGCAATTGTGTTGCATCTGAGTATTAGTGATGCTGAGCATTTTTTTTTTTTTTAATGTACCTGTTGGCCATTTGTATGTCTTCTTTTGAGAAATATCTTTTCAGTTCCTTTGCCTAGAACTTGGACATCCTACCCTCTAAAATTGTAAGAAATAAATTTCACTTCTTTACAAATTATCCAGTTTCAGGTATTCTGTTATCAGCAACAGAATATGGACTAATATAGCCTTCAAACCACAAAGGTAGGTGTACAAAGGTAGGTGGGTGGGTTAGAAAGATTGGGAAGAAATGTGTCAGATTGCAAACATGCCTAAAAAATTTTTCTTCAGGCAGGTGTCAAAGACTATCAGAGGAGTTCCATATCTTGCATAAATGGCCCTTTCAAGTGTCCCTGCTGTGCTCAGTCATTGACTATGAGGAGCCCATGGAATTCAGTGTTGGATCAAAAAGAATTACAGCTATGGCCATTAGAAAATTAAGCTGCCTGCCACTGTAAGAGATCTAAATGACAGTTATAACTACTACAGTCATATGCTTGCTTGAGGTTTTTACACAGGGCACAGGAAATGACTCACACTAAATAGATGTTAAAAGAAAGGTAGGTGATAAAACTAATAAAGTATTTTTATTGCATCAGTAGCCATGCTTAATTCAATTATCTGTGGCCTGTATAGCTCCAGGCCTCCCAACAAACTGTGGTCACTATTTCATTTAAAAGAAAAATGAAATGAGTGAAGACCCATTCCACATAATAGCTACGTTCCCCCACCTCCACAGTAAAGGTCAGTTTACTTGGTTAATTTTTTAAAAAATGGATTTGCCACATGTGTATTCCCGAGCTGTTTTATCCTATACACTGCTTTTTTTTGGGGGGGGGGGGGG
>NW_007772096.1:1342-3597 GCF_000696425.1 Galeopterus variegatus | reverse complement strand
TTTTTTTGGGGGGGGGGGGGTCATTTGGCCTCCATTTGTGGTTTTGGTTTCCTAGGATTCCTAAGATATAATCATGTACAATAGTCTACAAGAGCAATATATTTTCAGAAGTTTGAAAGGTCTCTGAGAGTTGCTACTTAAGAAGTCCAGGTGATAACAGAAACTTTGAGTAACTCTAAATCAGTAGATTTATTTGGAAATCATAGTTATGGCTGGCTAACCAAACTATTTGTTTGCCACAGTACAGCTGTAATTACTCGATGGAGGAAGCTGCAGAAGTTGTTGATCCCTATCCCATCCCATTACCATAAAATTACTGGATTTAGAAAGCAGACTGTAGAACAAAGTAGAAAAAAACAAGTCTTTTGACCTAATATTCCCTTCCCTTTGCTTTCCTGCTAGGTTAACATTACTGTCCCCGCCCCCCCCAGCTTCTACTGTTTTTCAATTAAGCATCCTGAATGAACCCTTTATGAAAATCTAAAAGGCTTTTGCTATGTCAACACATTTTCAAACTTGAGAATTTTTTAAGTAACAGATGCCATTTTCTCTAATTTGGATTAATTTTCTGAGCCAAAAAACAGAGTTCAGTTAAATGAGGAGACAGGCAAGAATTTTAACTGACTTGTACACAGAAAAAAACAACTTCATTAGGAAAAGGTGTATAAATGAGCAATGTGTATAGCCCCAGCAAGGAATTTTGTTGTTTGTTTGCTTATCCCCGCTAGCATGTATAGAATGATTTTGATGGATACAATTTTACTTTATATTCTGGCTAAACTTGGCCTCTATACTAGAAAGACCAAATAAGAATTATACTTTATATGTGGTTGTTGTAACTAAATGCATTACTTACTTCAAAAACTGATAATTATGCTGATCAGATTCCCAGCCAATGAGCCAGACTGGATATGTACATAGAAGATGCATCATTGAGAAACATGTCCACAAATAAAAAAGATATGCTCCAACTAAATCATGCAGATTTGGCAAACTTGCATGATAGTTTCATCAACCTGGAACTGGCTGGCAAATATGAATCAATCCAGAGTGAATAAACACACACATGGGCTTGAACGGAATTGTGAATGCAGCTAACTGAAATGTTTCAACTTGACAAAGTGAAGAACGCACAGTGGAGATTCCAGGAGTGAGAAATGGGGATCAAAAATGGATAAGAATAAAAGAACATAGCAGAAAATGAGAGGAACAAAAGAATGTACATACAATATTCTCTATGGAATTTGTTTGGGTGTGCAGTCACTGAGGTTCCCTTCCAACCCCAGGTGCTTCACCTGGGAAACATAAAGATGCTCATCAAACTCTAACGCTCACTAATACTCAGCATTTCTGCACCTTCCTTGCCTGGAATGTTTGGTGGAGTGGCAGCAACCTTTATCCTCTCCCTCACTCTGCAAAGAATAGAATTTCAAAATGCATGACCTTATATTTCACTTTTCTAGGAATACAGTGCCGATGTGGTTTTGTGGTTGTTTTGTTTTGTCTGTATTGTTGTCCACATAATTTGGGAATAAGTGGAAAAAGATATAATAGAAGAATGCCTTTAGGTGTTATTTTTAATAGGCTAAACAAGTTAAGTAAGCTAGTTATTAATTTTTTATTTATTCTCTTTTTATTTACTTTCTGGGATGTTAAACATTTCTCTCAGTTTAATATAATGATTTTTTAAAATATATTTAAAAATAAAATCTAACTATAAAAGATTGTTTTTTTAGGTGCAATTGCCATTTTATTAAGTGACAGCATAACAAAGGATACTGAGAGCTTATAAAAGCATTAGTCTGAAATATACAAGTACCCAGAGATATTAAGTTGTTATTTGATATCAATTTAAATTAACACATCTGTAGTCTTTAAACAAATCTTTTTTCAGTTACATTTAGGGTTAAAGGAAGCCATCATAAAACATGCGTATATGTGACTATATTGCAGTTAATCAAGAAAAAACACTGAAATATTTACATAATTGCTTTCTAAAAAATATTAAAGTTTAGACATGATTTTATCAGGTCATGAACCACATCAGATTCATTTATATCTGCTTTTATCACTTCCTACAATGGGTAATAAAATCGATTTTAATTAAATTAGACAACATATTTAAAAATTTTATATGCACAGTTATAAATTATCTAATAAAAGTCATAAACATGCTTAAATATTCATCTTATAAAAAGATTTTGAATGTTATAATTTTAAACCACATATAATCCACCATTGAAAAAAAAAAAAAA
>NW_007772096.1:0-242 GCF_000696425.1 Galeopterus variegatus | reverse complement strand
CTAGCTTTCAAGCTCATACAGGTAATTATTTCATACGTGTCTATGCCAAAATATTAAGTCCATTTATTTGTACTTCTCTTCTGTGTCTTATTTGTATGAACCCTCCATCCTTCTACTTTAAAAAACATCGTTATTAGGCCCTTAAGTATTAAAAGGGAGGATAAATGGTGGACTATTGTGGATCATCAGAGTGGTAAAGTGGGTGTCTAAAGTCAAAGGAAGGTAGTTTTATTATCAGGAAA
>NW_007772095.1:4423-5022 GCF_000696425.1 Galeopterus variegatus | reverse complement strand
CCATGTTCAGCTGTGAAGACAAATTTATCAAATGAATAATGAAAGATGCTATCATAGAATAAGAGGAGCTTTTCTCTCACAAAATGTCTCCTCATGCATGGAGGTGTGTAAGAAATGGCCCTGACACCACGGTTGACAAGCCCCAGATGTCATCAGCCCCCTCAGAGACCGCTGCTGCTCACAATCACTCCTCCCCTCCCCCACCCAGGCCTCCTCCCTTCCCTGTGCTCCAGGCCTTTCCCTTTATCAAGAGCCTTTCTAGAACTCTTCAGCTAAATCCCAGGCTAGCAGACCATGCTTCTGCCTCAGTCAATTTGAATGCCTGCTGCCTGTGAGATTTCCTGAGACACTCTTGGCTGCTGCATTAAAACTGTATGAGAGTCTTCCTAAGGAGGCCTAATAATAGCAAGTTTCATCTGTGAGCCACTTTATAAATATTAACTGATTAAGCCACCCTCTCTCCTCACAAGCTCTGGGTTTCTGCATAGTGGACTTCCTTCTCCACTGCCCTCAAATTCCTCCAGGAGAAAAAAAGCTGGAACCTAGAGGATCTTTTCTAGGTGTTTTGGGCCATACACCATTAATGACAAAGGCCTTGC
>NW_007772095.1:1605-3256 GCF_000696425.1 Galeopterus variegatus | reverse complement strand
CCTGGGCAGTTTTTTTTTTTTTTTTTTTAATGGCTGGTCAGTGCAGGATCAAACTCTGGACCTTGGTTGTTATCAGCACCACAACTGAGCTAACTGGCCAGTCCTGGGCATATTCTCCCATTGTTCTGTAAGTATTGACATCTAATATGTTAGTTTTGTCTCATTACTACAACTGACTTCTTTGAGGGCAGGAAAGGAGTTTTTGTATGTCTCTTGAACACTCCTAGAAACAAGGTTCTACACTGAGTCCTAAAAATGTTTATGGAGTACAACTGAACTGATTTATGTTTCTTCCTCCGCAGAGAGATCTCTCAGAATGATGTCTTGGAAGTGATAGAGGCAGATGTGTTCTCCAACCTTCCCAAGTTACATGAAATGTAAGCAAGAAACCTAGGGGGTTCCTCATGGCTGTTCTTGACAACAGCCTTAAAGTTCTCTTACATTCCTGCAAGGTCCTGGCTCTGCTCTGTCCCCAGATCCCTAGACTTTCATTGTAAGATGTCAAAGTCAGCCTAAATGGTACTGTCATATATCTCTGTCTGGTAATCCCAGACACCAGCCTGGAACCTAGTCTCACCCTGTTCTCTGACTCCCAGAGTTTTTTGTATTAAAGACCCAAGAATGTTGCCCAGTGACTATGAGCAAGTATCTCTGTCTCATCCTCCCATTCAAAGTCATTCCACAGTCAGAATCTCAGATAAGTCCCACATGGTGCAGTTGGACTTGGGTAATACTAGTCTGGGTACCAGCCTGTGCCATATACTCACCATGAAACCTTGGCAAATACACAGAACCATTGAGACTTAGTTTTCTCATCTGTAAAACTGGAATAATAAAATTACACATCTCATAAGATTACTGTGATGAAAAAGGAGACGATAAATGTAAATGAGATCTAGTGCTATCAACGGGCATGTAGTAACTATGTTACAACAGTCCTTGGTTCCTCTACTCCTACAATCAAATTTACATTCTCTTGTTAATGTTCCAGTTTCATATGCATGTCAGTACACACAGATCCATTTCTGTTTCCTACCAGTCTATAATTACCTTAAATTAATTCATAGAATCATAGACTATTAAGGCCAAAAGATACTTTAGAGACTGTCTTGTCAAAATTTTTCCAAAGCATATTCTGTGTATCATCAAGAACTCAGAAAATTACTAAGAGTTTTTTAAAAAAGGAAAAAGATTCTATCGTCAAATAAGATTTGGCAAATAAAGTTAGACAGGTTCGCTTACTGCAGGAAAACTTCTCAGAACCTTTAATATGCTAACATACATTTAGAATCTCCAAAAAGGATATTGTATTAAGGGTTTCTCAACTCATGTCACTGGAAATGTTTCTTTTGTGGAACATTTATTAACATCTCACAAAATTTGCATGGAACACATTTAGGAAAGCCAATGAATCACTTCCTAATTTTACAGATGAGAAATGAAAGGCAGGAAGAAGTTATGAGGTTTATCTAAAGTCACCCAGCTAAATCCATATCAGGAAAAAGACATGAACATAAGTCTCCTAACTCTTTTGTATCTTTTTAAGAAATGAGGATTTTGGTTTTTGCATTTTCCAAATATCAGTAGGGGATGAATACAAATATGTGAATATTTTAAAAGTATATATGTAATAAAAATATTTTTAAAAAAC
>NW_007772095.1:0-934 GCF_000696425.1 Galeopterus variegatus | reverse complement strand
TATGCATGGGAATTTGTTTTGGAATGACAGTCTGTCCATTTTGGCAGACCTACCCCTCCCCATTCCTTCTTTCACTCACTCTGCCTCCTATCCTCATTCTTTCTCCTTATCATTAAACCTCTGCAACTGACACTTTCTCTCCATCTCCCCACTACCCTCATGCTCCTTCCTTTCTTCTCTCTCTGCTTGGCCTCTTTTTACCCTAATTTAAAAAAGACCTGACCAGGGTCTCAGAACCCAGAGAAGTTATCAGAGAAATGAACCAAAGAGCAGCCAGCCCCATGGGCAGGGTCAAGCAGGCATCCCTCAGAGTAGTTCAGAGGGCAGTGGCACTAATGGGGTGGCTCTTTCATCTCTTTCTTGCATGGAGAGGTGCTCACCCCCATGCAGCACTGGCTGTACTTAAAGTGATTAATTGCCTGGTAGTTGGAACTGGGTAGCTACAGGTTACTGCAACATAAAAGCTAATGAAACAGGGAGGAAGTAATTAACAGAGAGCATCTCTGCAAATATACATTGATCCAGCAAGATGAAGAAAGAGTGGGTTCTCTCTGTTGGAATCTAAATGTGAACATGCTCACCTCCAGTCTATTGATCAGGACACAGAGTGGGCCAACACGGGACAGAAGTCACCACTTCCCATGAGCTCTGAGGGAGCAGCCTCGTTATAGCAAGAAGCGAATCCCAGCCTANACCACTTCCCATGAGCTCTGAGGGAGCAGCCTCGTTATAGCAAGAAGCGAATCCCAGCCTATTCCCAGCTACTGCCTGCTGATTTTGTGATTAAAACCAAAGATAGAGATTGTTTTTCTCCAAACCTTTGTTCTTCTTTGCCATTTCACTCTCTTTTTCTCCAATCTCCTTTTGCCCCCTCACTCTTTTTCTTTCCCGCTCATCTTCTTTCTATTCTCTCTTGTTTTTCATCCCTTTCTCT
>NW_007772094.1:4747-5022 GCF_000696425.1 Galeopterus variegatus | reverse complement strand
CTTATTACACATAAAAATACGATTAGAAATCCATCTCTTAATCAGTTGGATTATTAATTAGCTTACATATCCATGAATTTTTATCATTCACTGTTCAGAGAACATACAGCATCAATTTCATTTCCTTTTTCATTTTTATAGGTTTTAGTGCTGAAAACCTTCTTCATATCAATATGTAAATGGATCTTGAAAGAGTTGTGTTAAATTGATGTCACTCAATTCTTGGAGTTCCTCCTGAGTTACATGCCAAAAATGACATCAATAATCTGTCATCA
>NW_007772094.1:2180-2900 GCF_000696425.1 Galeopterus variegatus | reverse complement strand
AAGTTTGGATGATAGCCAATGTTAGCAATTTGAAAATGATAGCCTAAGCTAGAGGGGATCAGGCTATGACTGTTCAAACTTCTTGTCATTCCAAGCTCAATGAAATCATGATGTGTCTTGTAGTATACTAAGTGCTGGTGATGCAAATATGTATATGCATATATGCAAATATCTATATATGATTCAGTCCTTTGCAACTGTGTGCTCATAAATAGTTATTAATAGCAGTTAGTGGCATGAATCCTAGTTCCATCACTTACTGTGATTTTCTTGGCAATGTTTTGACCTCTATGAACTTCAGTTTTCTAGTCTATAAAACAGGGTTAATAATAGTCAGATTGTTACAGAAGTTAAATGAGATAATGTGTGTAAAAGCTTGATCGAGAGCTGGGCATGTAGTAAGTGCTTGATTAACAAATTACTATGCTCTACCAGTGGTGGTTCCCAACAGTTTGCCCTCCAGGGGACATTGACAATATCCAAAGACAATTTTGACTGTCATAGCTGGAAGGAGCTACTGGAATTTAGTGGATAGCAGCCAGGGATGCTGCTAGGTGTCCTGCAATATGCCATGCACCCCCCGACAAATTTCAAATGTCGGAAGTACTGAGGTTGAAAAGCACTGTTCTATATAGACAAATTAGATTAATGCCTTAAAGTAAGATTCAAAAAACACTACTGAATCTCTTTTTAAACAGTTTTAGGAGAAATATCAAAGTC
>NW_007772094.1:0-801 GCF_000696425.1 Galeopterus variegatus | reverse complement strand
AAGTGACATTTTGAGATTGGCTTTCTTTACTTTGCTTAGTTCTCTGGAGATTCTTCTGGGTAGTTGGGTGTGTCAATTTATTCCTTTTTATTTCTGAGTAGTCTCTCTTTATAAATTTTTATATTGAAACATTCTGAGTTATATATTTATAGGGTGCAGAGTCATTTCAGTACATGTATACAATGTGTGATGAGCCAATCAGAGTAATTAGCATATTAATCATTGCAAAACTTAATCATTTCTTTGTAATGTGAACATTTGTTCTCCTCTCTGTTGGTCGTTTGATAACATGTAATAAATCATTGTTAATTATAGATTCCTGGGTTGAATGTACACCAATAGAACTTATTTTTTTCTGTCTAACTGTAATTTAGTGTCCATTAACTATTGTCTCACTATCCCACCTTTCTTGCCTCCAGTAACCACAGTTCTGCTCTTTCCTTTTAACAGTTCAATTTATTATTTATTTATTTGTTTGCTTGTTTTTCTTGTCTTTTTTTTTTAGCTCCCACATATGAGGGAGAACATGTGGTATTTCTCTTTCTGTACCTGGCTTATTTCACTTAACATAATTTTCTCCAAGTTCGTCCATGCTGCTGCAAATGACAGAATTTCATTCTTTTTATGGCTGAGTAGTATTCCATTGTGTAACACATTTTCTTTATCCAGTCATCTGTTGATGGACATTTAGGTTGGTTCCATATCTTAGCTATTGTGAATAGAGCTGAGATAAGCATGGGAATGCAGGTATGCCTTGAACTTGTAGATTTCCATTCCTTTGGATAAATACCCAGTAGTGGG
>NW_007772093.1:4769-5023 GCF_000696425.1 Galeopterus variegatus | reverse complement strand
ACAGAAGAAGTTGATTAGCACAGCGATTTTCCCACCTCTATCCACAAATCTCCATTTTTATTTTATCATGAGTGAGAAGTAATACTTGCTTTGTTCAGCCACTGGATGTGTGCTTTCTTTGTCTGCATTGAGACCCATACAGACCATTGCAGCTAATTAAGTTTATGAACTGTCTGAGCAAAGTTGCCTGTCATTATATATCAGAAGATTCACACAGGAAAGAAATTTGTATTATCACTTTCTATTTTCAAGTC
>NW_007772093.1:2384-2644 GCF_000696425.1 Galeopterus variegatus | reverse complement strand
CATTGTATAATTAGCTGAGACTACCCTTTCCTTGAGTGGTCCTTTTGGGCTGAGCATGTGACACAGTTCTGTCCAGTGTCTTACTAGAGAATCTTGTGACATGTCTGGGAAAGATTCCTCCAAAAAAAGGAGCCTTGGAAAAGATGGTTTGTTGATGGAAGGACATTGCTATTTGTGGACATGTCCCCTTGTTGCATAATACGGTCCTTGGTTATGGGGCCTGAGTGTGGCAGGCAGAACACTATAGGACCAGCATGAAT
>NW_007772093.1:0-296 GCF_000696425.1 Galeopterus variegatus | reverse complement strand
TTTTTGTGGCTGGCTGGTGTGGGGATCTGAGCCCTTAACCTTGGTGTTGTAACACCAAATCTCTAACCAACTGAGCTAAGTGGGTTGCCCTTTTTACTAGTTTTTAAATTGAAAGGTTAACATTGATTTCAGATATTTCTTTTTTTAAAAAAATCTCTGTCGATATATATATATATGGATGTTTACGGCTATCAGTGTTCTTCTAAGTCCTTTTTTTAGTTTTGGCATATTGTGCTTTACTTTTCATTCATCTCAATGTGTTTCTAATTTTTCTTGTGACTTTTGCTATGACCCAC
>NW_007772092.1:4818-5025 GCF_000696425.1 Galeopterus variegatus | reverse complement strand
TAGCCTGGACCCCCTAAATTCCATCTCTGGGAATGGGGCATAGTATTGACATATTTATAACATTCACAAATGATTCTGACACATCACAAAGCTGAGAACCACCAAATTGGAGCCATGGCCCCCAACTCTAGCTGCACAGTAAAAGTTTTTTTTAAGTACTCATTCCCTTCAGTATCACCAACCCCAGGTTCTCATTAATTAGTCTGG
>NW_007772092.1:2357-2563 GCF_000696425.1 Galeopterus variegatus | reverse complement strand
TTTAATGTCTAACACACATAGTCCTAAGGCTTTGTTGCAAAGCAAATGAATTTTCTGGGAAAATGGGCAAGATCAATAAGTCTCCACCAAATCCAGGTTCCAATGAGCAAAACTTAAATCTGTTAGATCGGTCTCTGGGCTTCTTCACCTCATTTCTGGGTGGGGTGAATTTTTTTCTTTTTTAATTTATGGCAAACATTTTTTTC
>NW_007772092.1:0-218 GCF_000696425.1 Galeopterus variegatus | reverse complement strand
TTTTTGGTTTTTTGCACCATTTAGAATCACACTGATACCTGTGTTTCTGTAGCAATTCTTTATTATTTCTTCCTTCACAGCACTCATCACCTATTCACTACTATAAAATCTACTCTGGGAGAGTGTGTTGGCTTCTTAAAGTCATTTCGTAAACACAGTAAATGTACTTTGGCAAACCACTTCCCAAACTCCCAAAAAGAAACGTATTTCACAAAAAA
>NW_007772091.1:3508-5025 GCF_000696425.1 Galeopterus variegatus | reverse complement strand
ATGAGTTTACTTAGATCGAAGTCCTTGGTCTGATGAGTTTACTTAGATCGATGAGCTTGGTGTGATAAGTTTACTTAGATTGATGGGCTTGGTCTGATGAGTTTAATTAGATCGAATAGCTTCCTCTGATGAGTTTACTTAGATCGAGGAGCTTGGTCTGATGAGTTTACTTAGATCGATGAGCTTGGTATGACGAGTATACTTAGATCAATTAACTCTGTACGATGAGTTTATTTAGATCGATTAGCTTGGTCTGATGAGTTTACTAAGATCAAAGTGGTCAGTCTGATGAGTTTACGTAGATCGATGTGCTTCTTCTGATGAGTTGCTTAGATCAATGTTCTTGGTCTGATGAGTTGCTTAGATCAATGTTCTTGATCTGATGAGTTTACTTAGATTGATGAGCTTGGTGTGATGAGTTTACTTAGATCGATGTGCTTGGTCTGATGAGTTTAATTAGATCAATGAGCTTGGTCTGATGAGTGTACTTAGACCAAAGAGCTTGGTCTGATGAGTTTAATTAGATTGATGAGCTTGGTCTGATGAGTTTACTTGGATCGATGGGCTTGGTCTGATGAGTTTTGCTTAGATCAATTAGCACTGTCTGATGAGTTTACTTAGATCGATTAGCTTGGTCTGATTAGTTTTCTTAGATCGATGAGCTTGGTGTGATGAGTTTAATTAGATGGATGAGCTTGGTCTGATGAGTTTACTTAGATCGATGGGCTTGGTCTGATGAG
The DNA here is from genome assembly GCF_000696425.1 of Galeopterus variegatus. Lineage (NCBI taxonomy): Eukaryota > Metazoa > Chordata > Mammalia > Dermoptera > Cynocephalidae > Galeopterus > Galeopterus variegatus. The sequence goes on along the minus strand of NW_007772091.1, from coordinate 4,285 downwards.
TTTAATTAGATGGATGAGCTTGGTCTGATGAGTTTACTTAGATCGATGGGCTTGGTCTGATGAGTTTCCTTAGATCAATTAGCTTGGTCTGATGAGTATTGTTAGATCGATGAGCTTGGTGTGATGAGTTTACTTAGATCGATGAGGATGGTCGGATGAGTTTAGTTTGATCGATTAGCTTGGTCTGATTAGTTTTCCTAGATCGATTAGCTCAGTCTGATTAGTTTTCCGAGATCGATTCGCTGCGTCTGATTAGTTTTTCATTGATCGATTTGTCAGGTCTGATTAGTTTTCCTAGACCAATTACCTTTGTCTGATCAGTTTTCCTAGATCGATTAGTTTGGTCAGATTAGTTTTCCTAGATCGATTAGCTTGGTCTCATTAGTTTTCCTTGATTGATTACTCAGGTCTGATTAGATATTCATAGATCGATTAGCTTGGTCTGATTATTTTTCCTTGATTGATTAGCTTGGTCTGATTAGTTTTACTAGATCGATTTTTTTGGTCTGATTATTTTTCCTAGATCTATTAGTTGGGTCGGAATAGTTTTCCTAGATCGATTAGTTGGGTCTGACTAGTTTTCCTAGATTGATTAGTTTGGTCTGATTAGTTTTCCTAGATCGATTAGATGGGTAGGTTTATTTTTCCTAGATCGATTAGCTTGGTCTGATGAGTTTACTTAGATCGATGAGCTTGGTCTGATGACTTTAATTAGATCGAGGTGCTTGGTCTGATGAGTTTACTTAGATCGATGAGCTTGGTGTGATGAATTTACTT
>NW_007772091.1:1023-2767 GCF_000696425.1 Galeopterus variegatus | reverse complement strand
GTCTGATGAGTTTACTTAGATCGATGGGCTTGGTCTGATGAGTTTAATTAGATCGATCAGCTTGGTCTGATGAGTTTACTTAGATCGATGGGCTTGGTCTGATGAGTTTAATTAGATCGAGGAGCTTGGTCTGATGAGTTTACTTAGATCGATGAGCTTGGTATGACGAGTATACTTAGATCAATTAACTCTGTACGATGAGTTTATTTAGATCGATTAGCTTGGTCTGATGAGTTTACTAAGATCAAAGTGGTCAGTCTGATGAGTTTACGTAGATCGATGTGCTTCTTCTGATGAGTTGCTTAGATCAATGTTCTTGGTCTGATGAGTTGCTTAGATCAATGTTCTTGATCTGATGAGTTTACTTAGATTGATGAGCTTGGTGTGATGAGTTTACTTAGATCGATGTGCTTGGTCTGATGAGTTTAATTAGATCAATGAGCTTGGTCTGATGAGTGTACTTAGACCAAAGAGCTTGGTCTGATGAGTTTAATTAGATTGATGAGCTTGGTCTGATGAGTTTACTTGGATCGATGGGCTTGGTCTGATGAGTTTACTTAGATCGATGAGCTCGGTCTGATGAGTTTTGCTTAGATCAATTAGCACTGTCTGATGAGTTTACTTAGATCGATTAGCTTGGTCTGATTAGTTTTCTTAGATCGATGAGCTTGGTGTGATGAGTTTAATTAGATGGATGAGCTTGGTCTGATGAGTTTACTTAGATCGATGGGCTTGGTCTGATGAGTTTCCTTAGATCAATTAGCTTGGTCTGATGAGTATTGTTAGATCGATGAGCTTGGTGTGATGAGTTTACTTAGATCGATGAGGATGGTCGGATGAGTTTAGTTTGATCGATTAGCTTGGTCTGATTAGTTTTCCTAGATCGATTAGCTCAGTCTGATTAGTTTTCCGAGATCGATTCGCTGCGTCTGATTAGTTTTTCATTGATCGATTTGTCAGGTCTGATTAGTTTTCCTAGACCAATTACCTTTGTCTGATCAGTTTTCCTAGATCGATTAGTTTGGTCAGATTAGTTTTCCTAGATCGATTAGCTTGGTCTCATTAGTTTTCCTTGATTGATTACTCAGGTCTGATTAGATATTCATAGATCGATTAGCTTGGTCTGATTATTTTTCCTTGATTGATTAGCTTGGTCTGATTAGTTTTACTAGATCGATTTTTTTGGTCTGATTATTTTTCCTAGATCTATTAGTTGGGTCGGAATAGTTTTCCTAGATCGATTAGTTGGGTCTGACTAGTTTTCCTAGATTGATTAGTTTGGTCTGATTAGTTTTCCTAGATCGATTAGATGAGTCTGATTAGTTTTCCTAGATCGATTAGTTGGGTCTGATTAGTTTTCCTAGATCGATTAGTTGAGTCTGATTCGTTTTCCTAGATCGAATAGTTGGGTCTGATTAGTTTTCCTAGATCATTTAGTTGGTTTTGGTTATTTTTCCTAGATCCATTAGTTTGGTCTGATTAGTTTTCCTAGATCGATTAGTTGGGTCTGATTATTTTTTCCTGGCTCGATTAGTAGTGTCTGATCAGTTTTCCTAGATCGATTTGTTGGGTCTGATTTGTTTTCCTAGATCGATTAGTTGGGTCTGATTATTTTGCCTAGATCGATTAGTTGGGTCAGATTAGTTTTCCTAGAGCGATTAGTTGGGTCTGATTAGTTTTCCTAGATCGATTAGTTGGGTCTGATTAGTTTTCCTAGATCGATTAGTTGGGTCTGATTATTTTT
>NW_007772091.1:0-471 GCF_000696425.1 Galeopterus variegatus | reverse complement strand
AATGTGCTTGGTCTGATGAGTTTACTTATATCGAAGGGCTTGGTCTGATGAGTTTACTTAGATCGATTAGCTTGCTCTGATGAGTTTACTTAGATCGATGTAGCTTGGTCTGATGAGTTTTCTTACTTAGATGAGCTCCATCTGATGAGTTTACTTAGATCGATGAGCTCAATCTGATGAGTTCATTTAGATTGGTGAACTTGGTGTGATGAGTTTACTTAGATGGAAGGGCTTACCCTTATGAGTTTACTTCGATCGATTAGCTTGCTCTGATGAGTTCATTAGATCGATGAGCTTGTTCTGTTGAGTTTACTTTGATCGATGAGCTCGTTCTGACGAGTTTACTTATATCGATGCGCTTGGTCTGATGAGTTTAATGAGATCGATGAGCTCAATCTTCTGAGTTTACTTAGATTGATGAGCTCGGTCTGATGAGTTTACTTAGATCGATATTCTTGGTCTTAGATCGAT
>NW_007772090.1:0-5026 GCF_000696425.1 Galeopterus variegatus | reverse complement strand
ATGCAGCTGTCCCAGAATCGTCAGCCAAATAAACCTCTTTCCTTTATAAATTACCCAGTCTTAGGTATTTCTGTTATAGCACAAAATGGACTAAAACACAAGTCAAAATCACTTCAGATAAAAAGAGAATATATAGGCTGGGAAAATCCAGAGGTAGATCATGAAGAATATCTGGACCCTGGCACTCAACCAGTGTCATTAGACTTCTGTGCCTTTCCTTTCAATTTGTTTTCCCTCTGGTTTTTAGGCTGGCTCTTCCTTCCTGGTGGCAGCTGTAGTCTTCTCACTTAGGAGCTCAAAAGCTGTTATAAAGACTTTTTTTTTTCTAATTGTTTCTAGGGAAATTTCCAGGAATATATATCTCATTGACCTAGCTTGAGCCCCATACTGTTTGACAGTCACTAATGGCCAGAGAGATAAATTGGGGCATGTTCTGATTGGCTACATCTGGAGCTGGGGTGGGGTCATCTTCACCAGAATCATGAGAATGGAGAGTAGAGGAGGGGGATCTCCAAAATAAAATTCATCTGCTCTTATTAGAAGAAAGTGGGTGCTGTATCTGTTAGTGGTTGCCACAATAATGCTGCATAACAAACCACCCCAAAACTCAAAGGCTTAGAACAGGTCTTTAGACTTCAGCCCCTGGAGGAGATAAGCTGTAATGGGGCACATCCCAGCCCAAGTTTAGTAGAGGGAACAGGATGTGCAAAGGCTTTGAGGCAGGAGAGATCTTGGTTTGCTTTAGAAACTAAAAGAAAGCCAATGTTGGGGGAAGATGGAAATAGCAGGAGGGGTTTGCAGTGAGAGAGACTCACCACAAGCCTTTAAGCAAGAAGTGACTTCTCCAGGTTTATGTGTGAGAAATCTCCCTCTACCCACTGGGTAGAGAATTGGGTAATAGATTGGAGAGAGCAAGAGAAGAAGTGGGGGTCTGGTTTCATAGTAAAGGCAAACAACTGGCTGGGAGTGGCAGAGATGGCACGAAGTGGACAAATTCTAAAGGTATTTTGGAGGAAACAGGGTTGACAGTTGCTGGCTGGCGGTGGTGAGGAGAGGGAGGGAGCAAAGCAGGGCCACCTCTGATATGAGGTACCAGTGCTGTGTCAGGAATGCCCGGGAAGCTGGTGGGTCATAGGACAATCGCACACTCCCAGGGGGCTAGCAGGAGCATTAATTAGTTCATATTTGTCTGCATATTCTCAGATAAAAGAGGTTTTATAATCCTCAAACGAAGCATGAAATTTTGAGCTGAAAGATGCCATGTCATGCAAATGAAGATGGGAATGGTTGGGATGGATGGACCAGGGTCATTAGTCAATTACAAGGAGCTTGAACGTACTGGGTCAGCGTCTCCCAGAGAGTGGGCATGTCTGGTGGGCCACTGAAGGTCTTTTAATGACCAACCTTCCACTCCAGCTGAGATGGGTTCTTTTATTTCAACCTGAAAATAAAAGCCCTGTCATTGAAGACAGTACCTGCCATCAGGTTAATTTCTTGAAAAAGGAAGGAAGAACAAAAGGAAAGATTTAAGGGGTCTTAGGTAGATATCAGACTCATTAAAACTTTATTTAAACCTGAGGCAGCTGCAACGTGATTCAGAGATGTTTCCCCAGGCCTGGGGGAGGGGGTAAGAAGGGGGCTCGCAGGAAGGACTGGGGCAGGCGAGGGGGGTAGCAAAAAATTCTTCCCAGGAAGCAATTCCAGTGGACTGAGATTAGATGGAAGTTTCATTTCTTAGACATTTGATATTTGTCCCTCTCTTTTATCCGAACATTCTTGCCAGGTTGCTCAGATAAAGCATCAAAAATTATATTAAAATGCTAGTTAGGAAACATCACCTCCAACAAACCCTGTTCATCAAAATGTTAGTGCTCTCTCTGGGGGCCCTGCGTTGGGTTTGTCAACAAGCTGAAGCTGTTGAGCTGGGGCTCCGTGAGGCCCAGGAGCATGATTTAATTAATATCGTACCCATAATACCTTGCTGGGTTTATGCAAACAAAGCCCTGTCACTCCTCACCTTAGGATTTACCCTCTCCTTGAAGCAAGCATTTATTTACCCAGAGTTTGACCTCACGATGGTGTTCAGCAGATGTGGATCTTACTTATTTGCATTGTTTCATGACAGTTGCAAAATTCATTAGTGGCTCAGGGATAAATCCTCAGTGGACTGCCCCAATGATAGGTGAAGAAGAGGGTTGGCACTAATTAATCCTCCTCTTCAGTGATGCTGGATATTAATGATCCCATAGTGCCCCTTTCAAAAATTGCCTGTATTCATTTGAAATTTGGGGAGCACAAGTGACAGATCCACTTTTGGCCACCTTGGGCAAACATGGATGGTGTGGGATGACACTGGGAGCTTAGATAAATGATGGGAAGGCAGGAACCTGGCTGGGCAGCAGGCACTATAGAGGTTGGAACACGACACCACTCCTGGGGCAAATGAATGTCCTCCAAGCCTTCTTCTGGCTGCATGTCACTCTGCTCAGCACTCGAGGTCCTCCCAGAAGGTTCAGTCACGTGACTGCCCTTTACTGGATTAGGGTAGTGAAGGAGAGCCCTCTTTGGCTTCCATGGGGAGTGGGCAGCCCCCTCAGTTATTACCTCCAACCACCACGTAACACAGTGGGGAAGAGGAAATCCCCCTGCAGCATAACTGGTGGGCACTAGAGACAGAAGAGGTGTGCAGGGCCAAAGTGTGACAAACGTCCAGCACACTACATGCTGTCTGTGAATCTATGCCAATTCCCAAGGCTTGCAGGCATCCAGTGCTTTTCTACAAAATGTCATATCTAAGGAAGAATGAGGGGAACTGGGGTTATTCCACTCAACAAAGAAGACTTGGGTTGGACTGAGGGGTACAATTCCATCTTCTCTGTAAGCACCAAAACACTGTCAGTCTGAGGACTTTTCTTCAGGCCCTCAGTCATGAGGCACGTGGTGTGGGGACTGCCATCCATTTAATACAAATGAGAATGACGGGGCTTTCTTCCTGTGCTTTTCACTCTGCGGCAAGCTATGTCTCTATAAGGAACTTTTATTTGATAAGTGCTTGCCTGGAAAATAATGGCCAGCTTGTTTTCATCTATGCTGAAAGGTAAAATCGAAGAGATGGGCTTTATGACAGACCCACTGATCAGGCAACCAAATGATAAAATGATCTCATACATTGAGCACACTTTTACTGCATAGCTACTATGTGCAGTCTGGATAGGAGAGCAGTCTACAGTTAGGCAGGCTAACGGTGTGTCTTCTCAAGTCCCTGGGCTGTCCTGGGGCAGGGTTCCTCCCCCGTCTGAAGTGGCTGATGCGCAGCACAGAGGGAGTCTTATCTGTAAGGCTGGTGGGGTGCAGCAATTACCAGAAAGGCTCGTCAGACAGGGGTATTTTGGTTGAAGGGCAAGGCTAAGGATGGGATTAGGGATTGCAAGGACCTTGAAGTTCCAAAGGCAGAAAGAGCGGGGCTGGGCAGGCCCTGAGTACCATCTGACTCCTTTCCACCTGAGAAGACTTCCTGGAAGAAAATAAGGTTCTAAAAGATTTGGGGAGCGCAGGAATAAAAAGACATAGCAGATGGCCTGGGAAGAAGGGGACAGTTCCTTAAGTCTCCTCATCAGTGCCCAGGGCTTCCAATCCCCTTGGCATGTTGATGACTTCCCAATGTGTATCTCCTGGCCAGACCAGTTGCCCACTTCAGACTTGTGTATCCAAGTCTCAAAATCCACACCTCCACAACTGGGCTCTTGATTGTCACTCCTGATCTGTTACTTTACCACCAATACTTACCATCTCAGAAAAGGCCAATTCCTCTGTCCAGTTGCTCAGCCTCAATGCCTCCCTTTCCATCACCCTCCTCCCTCCAACATCTAATTCATCACTAAGTGCTTCTGACTCTCCCTCCGCAAACATCTAGGACTTCTAGAATCTGTCTACTGCTCTCTATACCCGTGGCCACTGCACCAGCACTGGGACAAGCCCCCTTTCATCTCTCCCCTTGATTGAGTGTAGTTTCTCATAACCGGTATTCTGCCTCTCTCCAACCCAGGCCGAAGTTTCAGTGAATTTTTAAAGACCTTTCAACATCTTTCCAATGCACTTAGGATAAAATCCCAGCTCCCTTTAAGTCATATGTGGTGTTCTAGCCCATGCCTTATTGCCAGCCACTGTTCCTTACTCTCTGTGCTCCAGACACATCAGTTTTCCTCCAGTTCCTCCAATGAATATGACACGCTGTTGCTTGCCTTGAGGCCTATGATCGCAATACAGACCTGAAAAGTCTCTGCCAATTCAGGGGCAGCTCCAAACAAAGTGTACCCATCAGAGGAGCCATGCTTTGGGCAGAAATGGCCAGCCCAGGTACCTCTGCCTTGCTCAGCCTTTGGCTGGGGGCCACCCCAAAAGGAACATGACCTCAGTTCAAAAGCTGACACCAACCCTGCTGATGCCAACAGCTAGAAGCTGTCAGCTAACTGCAATTCTTGCAGTTGAGTAGTGAATCCTTTCTTGAAGGGGGATCTGAACTGTGCTTCTCCATGTCTGCCACAGAAAGTTCTTCCTGTCACTCCTGCCTCTCCAGTTAATATCTGTCCCTTCAGCAGACTGTCAGTTCCATGAGGGTGTGTGCCCAGTGCCTAGTACAGTGCCTGGAACATAGTGGGTGCTCAACAAAATATTTTTCAAAAAGCAGGAAGGAAGAAAAGAAGGAAAGGAAGGAGGGATGAAGGCAGAAAGGGATAGAGAGAAGGGAGGGAGGTATGGAGGAAGAAAGGGAGGGAAGGAGGAAAAGAGGGAGGAAGGAAGAGAAGATGGAGAAAGGGGGAAGGAGTGGGAGGGAACAGATGTCTGGGTAACTGAGAGGGATCTAAGCTCATGATGGCAATCACTGACCTTCTCTTTTCCCTTTGTACCTGCCCTAAAACCCCATGTTCTCACACCTCTGGGCCTTTGCATATGCTATTCTCTCTTCCTGGAACAGGTTAACCAACACTCTGTCCACTCACCATTCAGGTATCAGCTTAATCTCACT
>NW_007772089.1:0-5026 GCF_000696425.1 Galeopterus variegatus | reverse complement strand
AAAGCACTTCATTTGAACTGAGAATCATTTCTGGGCCTGTCATTACTTTTATGACCTTGTGTTTTGGGGTGAAGAAAAACGTCACGGATCAGACATTTGGCCCATAAATGAAAGAGTGGACAAGGGTAGATCCACACCCCTTCCCTCTTTCTGGAGCGGCTTTTCAATCAAACATAATAGAGAGGCAATTCTTTGGCCTTTGGTTCCAACTGGGTAACCCCAGTTATCTGAAAACAAGAGGGAAGAACAAACCTAGAGGAAGACAACAAAAGGGAGATAGAGAAGTGAGGAAAATTCAGATGAGAGCTGTTCGTCAAGAGCCTCTTTACAAAGTGGAACGTAGTGACTATTCCATCAGGCCATGGAGAAGCCCTTCTGTGTGGCTTCCATAACCACCATGAGGAAGTTGGGAAATTAAAGAAGGTAATTGGTTTGGGGGAACAAATAGAGGGTAGAAAATGGAATGAAAGGAATGAACTTGAGCAGAACCTGAAGGAATAGTCAATTTGGTGCTCTTGGTAGAATTTTGTAACGTTAAAAATATTTCCCTATGCCCATCACTATAGGACTTTTCATCAAAATAAGGCATTTGGCTGTCTACATGAACACCGATTGTTTTGAAAATAATTTTTTATATATAATAATGTTTTGTTCAGTGTAAACCCGAAACTAGTGAAATAATGAGTAATTGCTGGGTATGAGTAAATATTTCTTGCAAGAATACAAAGAACTTTACAAAAAATGTATGTCCATTGAATTATTGATTTAAACAGTGTAGGCTACCTTGGATTCCTATTGCCTTCAGCAAAAAACCTCACTCTCACAAGGGACTGTACTGTGAAGAGTTGTATTGGAGTTCAGACTAGATGTGATCCAGATGTATGTTTATCATTTAGTTTGCAGTATGTGCGTTTATTCCAAGACATTTTGTAACTTGTTTTTACCAGTTCCATAATTTCCCAAGGCTGGCCAAGGCTTTTCTAGGTTCTGTGATAATATTATGCTGAGACTTGACATTGTGTACTTTTTGCACTCAGAAATTGGTGTTTGCAGTTTTCTTTTCTTTTTTCTTTTTTTTTATTGTAGTGAAACTTACATAACAAGTGAGAGGACAGCAATATTATGGAGTGGGTAGAAGGTTAAACTTGAAATTTTTGGTTTTCTTCTGGAATAAATTGTTTAATAGTTTACATTTTTTACAAGCTGTGCTTCTTTTCCCTCTCATTAGTTAACATGTTCTTCAGACACTATTGCATTCCTTACCAAGCTTGGGCATTGGTTAGTTATGTCTTGTGCTAGACGTTGCTCTCTTCCAAGTGAGAATACAAACTGACCCAGAGGCTTAATGTTTCTTCTGCTGCTGCTCTCTGATCTTTCACTTGTCCTGTTCTCAGTGCTTCCTCCTTCCCCCACCACTTTACAATCTAAAGATTTTCCTTTTCTTTGGTCTCACATAACTTGATACCATAAACCTGGTACTTGAGGGAGTATGTGAACTCTAATATCTCTCCCTGCTAAAATTTAGGTATGATTGTGTAAGTGCATCTATTTATTTTTGCAACATACATACAGAAGAGCATATAAAATTTGTAAATTATAAAGTGAAAACTCTTGTAACCCATACCCAAGTTAAGAAATAGAATATTATGAGTTCCTTAGAAGCAAACTCTCACCCTTCCCAGACATAGCCTTCTCCCTCCCCTAGAGGTAACTTTTTGCTTTTAACCTTTGCGATTATTATTTCCTTTCTTTTCTGTACAATTTTATTATACACATATGCATAAATACACAGTATTGTGTAGTTCTACGTATTTTTTTTTTTCCTTTTTGTCTTTTTTCGTGACCGGCAATGGATCGCAACCCTCACTGTCGCTACCGGACGGATCGCAACCCTCGGTGTTGCGCCCGCACCTTGCTCAGCCAGTGAGCGGCCAGTCTGTATGTGGGATCCGAACCCTCGGCGGGAGTGCCGCCGCGCTCCCAAGCGGTGCACTGTAGCAGTGCGCCACCGGGCTGGCCCTAGTTCTACCTATTTTACAAGTACATATAAACAGAATCATCCTGTATGTATTCTTTAGTGCCGTGTCCTATTTTTTTTTTTTTTTTTTGAGATGACCATTGTTTTTATTAAACCAGCAGAAAACAGGTAATGACTTGAGATTATGAAATGACTGGAATGAATTCTTCCCATTCAAAAGCAAAGAGCCCCAGGCAGGATTTGATCACAGAAGGACAGTCTTTGTACTACATCTGTAGGAAATAAATGTGTTTTTTAAATGATGTTAAGAAATTCAGGTTTGGGTAATCATGATTTCTTCTTCCACTGTAAGATGATAATTGATTTGGTGCTTACCTTCTACATGAAACTTATGTTTTTCCAGCTTAACAAAATATCTTTGACATGACACTAAAATATATGAAAAGCCCAGTTGACGTTTTGCAGAATTACAGGAGCAACCAAGTGCCGAAGGTCAGTTTAGTGAAGGTTAATTCTATAGAAGGTCATGATTCATGAGATTAGTTTATGAGCAACATAGGAAAGGTGAGTAGAGAGCAGAGAGGATACCATTGAGTTTTATGCACTGATGCTAATGTGTTGTGAATCTGATACCATGTGAAATATTTACTGTTGATGGTGGTATCCAAGGTCCTTATTGCAAGACCTGACATAGATTGGTAATATAAAAGCTAGAAAGAACACCTGAATTCTTGGAGTGTTCTACTAATCCGTTGAGTGTCAATCACAAATAAGGAAGAGAAGATGTGGGTATACTAATTCAGTGGTTCTCAAACTTTTGCTGCATGCATCAGAATCACCTGAAGGGGTTATACAAACAGATTGCTGGGTGCCATCTCTGTAGTGTCTGATTCAGTTGGTCTGAAGTGGTGCCTGTGAATTTTCATTTTTAGTATGTTCCCATGTGGCATTGATGCTGCTATTTCAAAAAGGTATTGCTCTTTGCAAACTCCATGTAATTAAGAGCAAAATCACACCCCAACAGAGTTGTGAATTCTAAGAAATACTTCCTTTGGCTAATCTGTTGTCATTTCCAGATCAGATGAGAAACCATGAGATAAGCATGGAGATCTCCAAAAGGAGCATGTAGGACTTAGTTTCCATTGTGGGTTTCCTCAGTAGTTTAAGGATTTCATGGTTGATTTATACAGCCTAGCATTTACAATTGACTTCATTCTTTGTTCTTGATTTTCTTCTTTGTGTCAGACTGATTGACTGTTCTTCATCCCTATCTGCACAACTAAGTTCGATGTTAATGTTACTGTGCTAGTGCTTGTTAGTGCTAGTCAAGGGCAAGATATGAAGGGTAAGGGGAGAATAGGCAGAAGACAGGGTGACCAACTCTTCCCTGTTTTCCTGAGACTGTCCCAGCTTTTTTTTTTTTTTTTTTTTGTCTTTTTCCGTGACCAGTAAGGGGATCGCAACCCTTGGTGACACCCGCAACACGCTCAGCCAGTGAGCGCACCGGTCATCCCTATATAGGATCCGAACCCACGGTGGGAGCGCTACTGCGCTCCCAGCGCCACACTCTCCCGAGTGCGCCGCAGGGTCGGCCCTCAGCTTTTAAAACTGCAAGTTCCTCATCCTACTAAGCAAATCAGGATGGACAGTCACTCTAGTGGAAGGACAGCTTGCCAGTGACCTTGGGAGATGGAGAGAAGGGAGGATAAATGCTACTGATAATGTTATTTATACTAACATCATCACTGCTTCAGACCAAATGCCATGTTTTTCTCACTCAACTTTCTTTGTGAGATTTATTCATATTGTTACTTATAGTTTATTTTCATTGTATACCATACTTTTTGTCCTTTTTTAAAAAAAAAATTACTGATTTGTTGGAGTTTTTTATCCAGGAATCTCAACTTTTGTTGGTTATATGTGTTGCAAGTATCTTCTTCCACTCTGTGGCTTATTTTTTCATTTTCTTCATGGTTTCTTTTGATGTGGAAATTCTTCATTTTAATGTAGATGAATTTACGAATCTTTTCCTTTGTAATTTGTATCCCCCTCCACCCTTAGTTAGGAACACCGTCCCTACCCCAAAGTCATAAAAATATTCTTCTATATCTTCTTTATTGTCTCCTAAAAGTTTTGTGGTTTTCCTTGGGGAGAAGTGCCATAGCTTTTATCAGAAACATAGGTTTCATCAGAACCTCTGACTGATCTGCAACATTTTTATACTGTTTCTCCAACGGGTGGGTATACAAAATTCTGGGTCTCCCCCCAAACATCTGGAAGGATGGTAGGCATACAGTAGGGCTTAATAAATACTAAATAAATACACTCTGAATTTTAATGTGTTTATGGTAAACTCTGGAAGGACTGAGGTAATTTGTCTGTTGTGCTTTGAGTAAAATAACTTTAATATCATCAGTATGAGGGCAAAGAATAACATTCACTGTGTTCACTGTATACTAGGTGCTTCTCCTATCCCCTGGGAGGTAGGTATTATTATCTTCATTTTATAATTGAAAAACCTGAGGCTTAGAAACATTTAAGCAACTTGCCCAAGGTCCCCCAGCTAGTAAATAATGGGAATTTGAATTCAGGTCTTTTTGGAGTGGAAAGTTCATGTTTTTTCCAGGCTATCACACTAATTGCTAATAAAAGTCAATTTCTATTGATATTCCACATGTTTATACCTGCATGTTGCTTGCTATATTTTAGAAGTACTTTATATTTAATTGGTGTTTTTATGCTAAGGAAAGGCTTTCATAACCACATTTAATTTGAGTCTTACAACAATCTGAGAGGGAAGAGGGTAAGTTTTATTATTTCCGTTTTAAAAGTGAGCAAACAGAGACTCAAATTTTAGATGTCACCTAAAATTACACAGCTAGGTATAGCTGAACCTCATTTACCTCTATTGTGTGTTGCAAGTCACAAACTAGAGTTTCTTTTAGTTGATTCATATAACGTGCCAGGTCAGAGTTTGTGGCTCTCTATTTAATAAGTTAGTTTTGATAACTACATTAGTTCTTATGGGCCACTAGCTTACAGTTTTTT
>NW_007772088.1:0-5026 GCF_000696425.1 Galeopterus variegatus | reverse complement strand
AGATTCATCCATTTGTAGTATATGACAGATTTCCTTCTTTTTCAAGGCTGAATGATGTTTTGTATTTTCAATCTTCATCCGTTGATGGACATTTGGGTTGTTTCCACCTCTTTGCTACTGTGAACAATGTTGAAATAAACATGGAAGTGCAGATAGCTATTTAAGATTCTGTTTTCAATTCTTTTGGATAAATAGACAAGAGTGGGATTGCTGGATCATATGCTAGTTCTGTTTTTAATTTTGTGAAGAACCTCCATACTGTTTTCTAGAGCAGCCACATCATTTTACATTCACACTAACAGTGCGCAAAGGTTCCAGTTTCTCTACATCTTGACCAGCATTTATTATTATCTGTTTTGTTTTGTTTTTACAATGGTCATCCCAACACATATGATGTGATATCTCATTGAGGTTTCCATTTGTATTTCCCTGATGTTTGGTGATGTTAAGCACCTGTTCATATACCTGTTGGCCATTTGTATTTATTCTTTAGAGAAACGTCTATTTAAATCCTTTGCCCATTTTTTAACTGGGTTATTTCGCTTTTTGTTACTGAGTTATAGGAGTTCCTTGTATTTTTGGTAAATTAGCTCATATCAGATATATAGTCTACAATATATTTTCTCTCATTTCATAGCTTTCTCTTTCACTCTATTAACTGTTAATTTTGCTGTATGAAAGATTTTTAGTTTGATGTGGCTCCATTTTTTATTTCTGCTTTGTTGCCTGTGCTGTTGATGTCATGTCCAAAAAATCACTGCCAAGATCAATCTTATGAAGCTATCCTCCTAAGTTTTCTTCTAGGACTTTTATAGTTTCAGGTCTTATGTTTAAGTCTTTCATCCATTTTGAGGGTTTATATATATAAATATATATATATATATATATATATATGATGTAAGATAAGGATCAATTTCATTATTTTGCATGTGGATATTGAATTTTCCCAACACCATTTATAAAAGAGACTATCCTTTCCAAGTTGTTCACTCTTGGCACCCTTGTTAAAGATCAGTCAACCATATATGCATGTGTTTATTCTGTTCTATTGGTCTATATGTCTATATTTATGCCACTGCCATACTGTTTTGATTACTGTAGCTTTGTAATATGTTTTAAAGTCAGAAAATGTGAGGCCTCCAGTTTTGTTTTGTTTTTTTATTCAAGATTGTTTTGGCTATTCAGGATTCTTTATGATTCCATATGAATTTTAGAACTTTTTTCTATTTCTGAAAAAAATGTATTGGGATTTTGATAGGGATTGCATTGAATATAAGATTGCTTACAATAGTACAAACGTTTTAATAATATTAAGTCTTCCAATCTGTGATTATGGGATATCTTTCCATTTATTGGTTTCTTTAATTTTTTTCAGAAATGTCTTGTAGTTTTAAGTGTAGAAGTTTTTTCTTCTCTTTGGTTAAGTTTATTCTTAAATATTTCATTATTTTTGATGCTCTTTTAAATGGAATTTTTCCTTAATTTCCTTTTAGAATTGCTTATTCTTAGGGTATAGAAATGCAACTATTTTTGTATGTTGGTTTTGTATCCTGCAACATTGCTGGTTTGTTTATTAGCTCTAACAATTATTTCATGGAATCTTTAGATATTCCTACATATATGATCATGTTGTCTGCAAACATAGATAATTTTACTTCTTCCTTTGTGATTTAGATGTGTTTTACGTATTTTTCTTGTCTAATTGTTCTGTCTACAACTTTCAGTACTATGTTGAATAGAAGTGGCAAAAGAGGGCAAGCTTTTCTTCTTCCTGATCTTAGTGAAAAGCTTTCAAGTTTTCACCTTTGAATATCTTGTTAGCTGTGAACTTTTCTTATATGACGTTTATTATGTTGAGGTGATCTCCCTTTATTCCTAGTGTGTTGTGTGTTTTTATCATGAAAGGATATTGGATTGTGTGAAATGCTTTTTCTACATCTATTATGATGATTGTGCAACTGTTATTCTTTGTTGTGTTAATGTGTATCACATTGATTGCTTTTTGTATTTTGAATCATCCTTGCATCCAAAGATAAATCCTACTTGGTCATGGTGTCTTATCCTTTTACTATGCTGTTAAATTTGGCTTGCTAGTATTTTGTTAAGGATTTTTGCATGTTTTGCCACCAGGGATATTGGTCTCTAGCTCTCTTTTCTCGTAATATTTTTGGGGGGGTGGGGATTTGGTATGAGAGTAATGTCCTCATAAAATGAGTTTGGAAGTGTTCCTTTCTTTTCAATTACTTGGAAGAATCTGAGAAGATTTAGTGATAATTCTTTAAATGTTTGACAGAATTATCTGGTGAAGGTATCTGGTACTAGGCTTTTCTTTGTTACAAGGTTTTTGATTACCAATTCAATTTCAGATTTTCTATTTCTTTATGATTAAGTCTTGAAAGGGTGTATGTTTCTAGGGATTTATCCATTTCTTCTAGGTTCAATTCATTGGTGTATGATTATTCATAGTAATCTATTATAATACTTTTTATTTCTGTGACATCAATTATAATGTCTCCTCTTTCATTTTTGATTTCATGTCTTTTCTCTTTTTTTCTTAGTGTAGCTAAGATTTTGCTACTTTGTTACTCTTTTCAATAAACCAACTGAGTTTCATTGATTTTTCTATAGTTTTTCTATTCACTATTTATTTCTGCTTATTCTTTATTATTCTCTTCCTTCTGCTAACTTTGGACTTAGTTTGTTTGCCAAACTAACATTTGCCAGTTCTGTTTATCAAAAGTGGCCCACTAGGCACTTCCATCCTGTACTTGGCTGCATTTAAAATTTGAGAATAGTTTAAGATCATTTCAGCCCCAAGACCTCAAATAATTCATGAGTGTTGTCATAGACCCCCAACACAGCATTCAGTTCATCCTGCTACACCAGTACTGACCAGCAAAGTATCCAGGGAAATAGGTGGGAAACCTGACAGTTGGAATCCATTTAATTATAGAGAGATCAACAGGCAAAATGACAAGAAAAAACCAATCCAGTTAAGAAGAATTCCATGAAAAAAGTTAACATGAAAATCTCATCATTCCCTATCCTCAGCTAGTTGGGATCATCAAAATCATCCTGACCCAAAAAATCCTCATCTCTTCTAGGAACAAAAGGGATAATAGCTTCAGCCTTGGTTTTCTCAGTTTCATCATAACTGGGCAGTGCTGTAGCCACATTGTAAGATGGGGACTTTGGAAACCCATACTCATCTTTGTAGTCAAATACCTTGTACCCTCTGTAAACATGCTGCTGTACAGTGAAGGAGCATCACCTGAAGTTAAAAGTGTTCAGGTCCTCCAGGCTCTTCATTATTCTGTAAATCTTGGTACCAGCTGCTATAGGTTTGCTCAATTGCTGCCAGTGCCACTAGTGTCAGTGCCATGGTGCAGTCAGTTGCAGGGAAGGAGGGCAAGTAAGCAAGCTGACCAGGCACAGGCATGGTAGCCTGGGAGTGCTGGGAGACCAAAGGGGACACCCACTTCAGGTGAGTCTCAATGGCAGCCACTGCTCCTGGGCAAGATGCTCTTCTTGAGCTGTGAGCACTGGCACATCTGAGGTATTTTGTAATTTCCCTTTTGGTTTCTTCTTTTCCCTTTTGTTGTTCAGGAGCATGTTGTTTGATTTCCACCTAATGGTGAATTTTCCAGTTTTCCTTCTACTACTGATTTCAAATTTCATTCCATTGTCATCATTAAAGCAACTTGGTATGATTCAATCTTCTTAGATTTGTTAAGACTTGTTTTGTGACTTAACATTCATTTATCCTGGAGGATGTTCCATGTGTGTTTGAGAAGACTATGTATTCTGCTTCTCTGGGTGAAATAGTCTGTATGTGTCTGTTAGGTCCATTTGGTCTATAGTGTTGTTCAAGTTCTCTGTTTTCTTATCTTCTGTCTGGTTGTTTTATTAACTATTGAAAGTGGATTATTGAAATCTACCATTTTTGTGTTGCTCTCTATTTCTTCCTTCAATTCTGTTGATGTTTGTTTTGTATATTTGGGTGTTCTGATGTTGGGTGCATATATATTTATAATTGTTATATCCTTCTGGTCAATTGCCCTTCTTTCTTATTTTCTTTTGTGTATCTTCTATATGTATTTTCATGGAGCTTACATGAAACATTGTAACAATCAGTTTTAAGCTGATAATTTAACTTCAATCACATACAAAAACTCTGCACTTTTACTTGTCCCTACACACACTTTATGTTAATGATGTCACAGATTACATCTTTATATGTTATACACCCATTAATATATTGTTATAGTTTTTTTATACTTTCATCTTCTAAATTCTGTACCAGAGTTAAAAGTGTTTTATGTACCACCATTACAGTATTCTGCATTTTTCTATATATTTACCTTTAACAGTGAACTTTGTGTGTAGTGTCCTTATATCTCAACTTGAAGGACTCTCTTTAGCATTTCTTGTAAGGTATGTCTAGTGGTGATGAACTTCCTCAACTTTTGTTTATCTTGGAAAGTATTTGTCTTTCATTTTTTAAAGGCAGTTTTGCACAATATAATATTCTTGATTGGCATGTTTTGTTTTGTTTTGTATTTTTCTTTAAGCATTTTGAATATATCATCCCATTCATTTCTGGATTACATGGTTTCTGCTGAAAAAAATTATCTGATAATTTTATGGAAGTTCCCTATATGTGATAAGTCACTTTCTCTAGCTCCATTTGAAACTCTATCTTTGTTTTTGACTTATGATAATTTAATTATAATGTTTCTCTCTTTTGTATTCTTTGGGGTCATCATAGTTGGAATCCACTGTGATTCCTAAATCTAGATGTCCATTTTCTTCCAAAGATTTGGGAAGTTCTTGGTCATTATTTCTTCAAATACCAAATATACTTTCTGTCCTTTTTATTTTTTTTTCTTTCTTTTATCTTTCTGAAAATCCCATATTGGCCTGGCCTGCTTGATGGTGTCCCATATGTCCTTAGCCTTTTTTTTTAAATTCCTTTGACTGGATAATTTTGAATGACCTATCTACTTATATTCAAGTTCACTGATTA
>NW_007772087.1:3950-5027 GCF_000696425.1 Galeopterus variegatus | reverse complement strand
AGATAGGCATCCTCCATTATCTGTGAACCGGTCTAGAAACAAAGCCATCACCAACATAAATGCATTACACCTTAAAGGCGCTGATGTTCAAGAAGGTAACCTTATCTTACATGATAAGATCAGAGTAAGCAGGGGAATAGACTTTACTCTTTTCTGTAGAAGCCCTACATATATTTTTCAATTTAATCATACTCCATCTCATTCTCAAAAAGCATTTGAGGCAGCTGACAAAAAGAGGGAAAAAATTAATTTAACTGGGACCCAAAAGGAAAAATTGGGTAAAGGGGTAAAGCAGACATGCCAGTAATAAAACATAATAGAGTTGATGTGGTTATGGATAATACCTGGCTCTTAGCTTCTTTGCAGCCAAGGTTAAAAAAAGAAGAAACAAATTACAAAACTCGTTATCATCTCAAAGGAGAGCACATGTCCTTTCTCTTAAGGACTGAGTTTAATTAAAGCTGGCTGTGCCACTTATTAACTTTATGGCCATGGACAAGTCATAACCTTTCTAGGCCAGGTTTTTTATCTGTGAAACAGAAAGAATACTTAATTTAATTCCTGAGAATTAAATTATTTAATTTATTTTAATAAGAATTAAATGCTATTTAATTCCTGAGAAAAGATATAAACGCATTTTCTAAACTAACCAATATGAGAGGTTTATATGAAGGCTAGATGTCACAAAAAAAAATAACACTGGGAAGTCATTAGATGTCAAGTCAAGTTCTGGCTTTGCCACTTACTTGTATGATCTTGAGTAAATACCAACCTACTTGGCACTCAGCTTCAACAGCTATAAAATGAAAGTGCCACTACTCTCACAGGTATTTTTGTGAGGATAATTTTTATGAAAATATTTACAATTTGTAAAGCATTATTCAAATGTAAAATATTATTAATGTAAGCCAGTTTGTAGCTACTATCCAAACTGGGGTTTATTTTTGGATATGGGACTAAAAACTTATTTTGTTTGGCAGTATGCTAATCGCAGGCTTTCAATAATAAAAGCATATACTGCTTAACTAAATTTCTAACAGCATATCTTGCTACTTTAGCAAAAGTTAGGGCAGGGAT
>NW_007772087.1:0-2965 GCF_000696425.1 Galeopterus variegatus | reverse complement strand
GCTTATATAAATTTGAAACTTACAGATCCCTCTTCCATATGCCCTATATCCAAGGGGTCACAAAGTAATAACTGGTAATTTTGTAACATCTCGAACATCAATATTATTTTCAGCTTTGCTATCAACCCAGTTCACACCCTTTCTTCCTGAGCTAATTTTAGCAGTTCCCAGTACAGTCCCTATATTGGCTCTCTTCTGCATACTGTCATTGGGTTATTCTGTCCAAAAACACTGCTTATATTACATCACTGCTTTCTAAATTCCTAATCTGGAATCAAGTAGTAGCTAACAGAGGATTCAGCTATGATGATACTGTGGCAACTAGGCCAGAGTATGTAACAGGAATAGAGAAAAGCTTCCTCTTGATTAAATTACTACTCTCCATGATGCATGAAAGGGACTAGTATTGGAGTCTAACTCTCATTAGATAGGCATCCTCCATTATCTGTGAACCAGACTAGAAACAAAGCCATCAACAACATAAATGCATTACACCTTAAAGGCGCTGATGTTCAAGAAGGTAACCTTATCTTACATGATTAGATCAGAGTAAGCAGGGGAATAGACTTTACTCTTTTCTGCAGAAGCCCTACATATATTTTTCAATTTAATCATACTCCATCTCATTCTCAAAAAGCATTTGAGGCAGCTGACAAAAAGAGGGAAAAATTAATTAAACTGGGACCCAAAAGGAAAAAATTGGGTAAAGGGGTAAAGCAGACACGCCAGTAATAAAACATAATAGAGTTGATGTGGTTATGGATAATACCTGGCTCTTAGCTTCTTTGCAGCCAAGGTTAAAAAAAGAAGAAACAAATTACAAAACTCGTTATCATCTCAAAGGAGAGCACATGTCCTTTCTCTTAAGGACTGAGTTTAATTAAAGCTGGCTGTGCCACTTATTAACTTTATGGCCATGGACAAGTCATAACCTTTCTAAGCCAGGTTTTTCATCTGTGAAATGGAAAGAATACTTAAATAAATTCCCGAGAATTAAATTATTTTATTTAATTTAATAAGAATTAGATGCTACTTAATATCTGAAAAAAGATATAAATGCATTTTCTAAACTAACCATTATGAGAGGTTTATATGGAGGCTAGATGTCACAAAGAAGACAGAACACTGGGAAGTCATTAGATGTTAAGTCAAGTTCTGGCTTTGTCACTTACTTGTATGGTATTCAGTAAATCCCAACCTACATGGCACTCGGCTTCAACAGCTGTAAAATGAGAATGCCACCACTCTCACAGGTATTTTTGTGAGGATAATTTATATGAAAATATTTAAAATTTGTAAAGCATTATGCAAATGTAAAGTATTATTAATGTAAGCCAGTTTGTAGCTACTATCCAAACTGGGGTTTATTTTTGGATATGAGACTAAAACCATATTTTGTTTGGCAGTATGCCAGTACAAGGCTTTCAATAACAAAAGCATATACTGCTTAACTAAATTTCTAACAGCATATCTTGCTACTTTAGCAAACGTTAGGGCAGGGATGATGTACTTCTTTATAATAAACCCCCATAGCACTGAACTTGGTATGTTACTCATCGATTAGCTGTTAAATGAATACGTAAGAAAACAAGATAAAATCTACTATGTACTTGCCTTTTCTATCCACCAACACGATTCAAATGTACGTGGTTGGAATAGCCAAAACCCCGCAGCTTATCTATGTGCATTGGAGAAAGGGGCAGTGTAAAGTGAGCTCAGTGAAATATTTTTTTTTTCTTTTTAGGGCAACTGGCTGGTACAGGGATCCAAACCCTTGACCTTGGTGTTATTACACTGCACTCTAACCAGCTGAGCTAACCGGCCAGCCCTGAGTGAATTATTTTATAGTTTGTTTTTCTACTACATACATATGGTATGAAAAAGAATTGGAAGCCTTAAGTTCCATTCATTCTATCAGTCAGCAAATATTTATTGAGTATCTATTATGTGCCAGGCACTGTTCTAGGCACTGGAGACACAATAAGAACAAAATTAAGACCCTGCCATCTTGGACGTTATATTTTAGTAGGGGAAATAGACGTTAGCAATATAAATATGTAAAAAAGAATATGTTAGGGCTGGCCCGGTGGCGCACTGCTACAGTGCGCTGCCTGGGAGCGCGGTGACGCTCCCGCCGAGGGTTCAGATCCCACAAACAGACTGGCCGCTCACTGGCTGAGCGAGGTGTGGGCGCAACACCGAGGGTTGCGATCCCGTTGCCGGTCCCGGTCTGGTACGGGCGCGACACTGAGGGATGCGATCCGTTGCCGGTCACGAAAAAAAGAAAAAAAGGAAAAAAAAAAAAAAAGAATATGTTATATAGTGGTTGAGTGCTATGAAAAAAATTGGAACTAAGAAAGGGAATACAGAGTAATAGTGAGAGGTAGTACTTTTTATTTTAATGGCTTTATTGAGCTATAACTCCAATACGATACAATTCATCCATTTAAAATATACAATACAACGACTTTCAGTATATTCAGAGTTGTGCAACAATCACCACAAATTTACATTCCCATCACCTCATAAAGAAAGATGCTCCATTCCTCACTCCCCTTAGCTCCTAGCAACCAGTTCTCTACTTTGTCTCTCTGGATCTGTCTATTCTGCACATTTCATATACATGGAATCATACAATATGTGGTCCTTTGTGACTGATTTTGTTCGCTTAGCATGTTTTTTAGGTTCATCCATGTCGTAGCTTGTGTTGGTACTTCATCTTTTAATTGCTAAGTAATGTTTCATTGTATGGATATACCACATTTTGTTTATCCATTCATCAGTTGATGGGCATTTGGGTAGTTTCCACTTTTGAATAACGCTGCTATGAACATTCATATACAAGTTTTTCTGTGGACATAGTTTTCATTTCTTTTGGGTATATAGCAAGGAGTGGAATTATGGTAACTATGTTTAACCTTTTTAGGAACTGCCAGACGGTTATCCAAAGCAACTACACCATTTT
>NW_007772086.1:0-5028 GCF_000696425.1 Galeopterus variegatus | reverse complement strand
CAGTATACCAAGTGATTACATTATCTTTTCAATGTCTTCTTTTCTTCATTTTCTTCTTGACTAACTGCTCTTCATTTTTCAAGAGACTATTAGGAATTACTACGTGGAATTGTTAAATATTGAATGAGTTAATAAATAAATGGTGCAGGGAAAGCCTCTTGGGTGTTATTTTTAGTCTTTCCACTTCAACCAAATTTCCTTCCCATGTGGTTTTCCTTTGTTCTCTTAAAGAACCATCTTTTTACCTCTATAAACTGTCTCAGTTCATTCGAGCAGCAATAACAAAGCACCATAAATTGAATGACTTATAAACAATGGAAATTTATTTCTCACAGTTCTGGAGGCTGGGAAGTTCAAAATAAAGGCACTAGCAGATTCTGTGTCTGGTGAGGACCTACTTTCTCACAGATGGCTGTCTCCTCACTGTAATCTCACATGGTAGAAAAGGTGAGGGAGCACTTTGGAGTCTCCTTTACAAGGGCACTAATCCCATTCATGAGTGCTCTGCCTTCGTGACCTAATCACTTCCCAAAGGTCCCACCTTTTAATACCATCACCTTGGGGTTAGAATTGCAAATATGAATTTTGAGAGGCCATAAACATTCAATCTATTTGCAAATACTTACCTCTCTTCATTATAATTGTTGTAGTATTTATTTGTTTCCTTATTCTTGGGATTTAGTAAAGGGTATAGCATATAGTAGGTATTCAGTGAAAGTTTATTGAACTAAAGAATTCTTTCCTTTCCTCATGAGATGTATTTTATTCTCAATTAATAATTCATAGATTATAGACTTGTTATATCTGATCCACTGACCAACATCCAACTTGTCAACAACATATACCACTATTCCCCTCTCCATTCCCAACTCCCCAACTTCCAGTTGATTGTAGATGCCACCTAATCCTTCTCACCCTTTAAGTTGTCTTCCAAATTCTCCCATTTCTCCCTGATTCCTCCTATTTCCTTGAGTGTTTTCTCTGTCTATACAAACAGTTACTGCCATTTTTATGCTTTCCCTCCATTAATTTCATTGGATGCCATTCCCTTTCATAGTATTTTTTTCTTTCTCTTCTGCTGTCCTCACACGAGATTGTCTCTCTGCTAGAGCTTTTTCCTCTCACCTCCATATAAACTGTTTAGTATTTTATATATAGTCATTTCACATGCTGTTTAACCT
This sequence comes from Galeopterus variegatus, assembly GCF_000696425.1. Lineage (NCBI taxonomy): Eukaryota > Metazoa > Chordata > Mammalia > Dermoptera > Cynocephalidae > Galeopterus > Galeopterus variegatus. The sequence continues at coordinate 3,847 of NW_007772086.1, read as the reverse complement.
TACAATTATATCTCTCTACCATCTTTCTTCTTCCTTTAGACCATCTCCATCCTACACTGCATTTTATATTCTTTACTTTCATGTGCCTTTAAGATTCTTCTTGTAATCTAAGTCATGATAGATGACATTTACTCGACACTTTCATGTACCCTATACTCTTCTAAATGTTTACTTAGGAGTATTATGTCACTTAATCTTCAAACAACCCTACAAGGTACATATCAGGAATATTCCCATTTTTATAGTTAAGTATGAGGCCCAAGGAGTTAGCAACAGTCTCAAATCACTCAGTAATTAACTGGTTGAGCTGGGTTGCTCTGCCTTCAGAGCTCACATCTTAACCACTTCCAGGCGCTACCGCCTATGTTTTCTTAACACTTCAGGAGACTTCACATAGTCAGATGCACAAATGACACCAGCCCAGGTATTTCTCTTTCTGTTTTTCCAAAGCCTTTACTTTTGTCTCACATGTTTGTATTTGTCTTATTCTGTATCTTTTCATGTAGTTCACACAAACATTCCATTTTGCATAAAAATTGGCATGCACAATCCTTCTAGAAAGCACTAGTCTACTTTAAATCTTTATTCTAACATGTCCACATATTACAAATACAAGATTTCATTGCCCATGTTTGCTCAATAGCTTAATGAGAAAAGTAGCCACAGAAGCAAGTCTGGAAGTCATATGTGTGCTCAACAACCTTGGCTTTCCCTCACCAAGGCTGATCTGGCTAACCCCACGGCTGAGTGTCTAGTCTGTTAATATCAGAGATTTTAAAAACTGACCCTTTTTCAGCAGGTAAGGAGGAAAGGATTGGACAGCAAGCCATGTCATCATGGATGGGGCAGAAATTTTCACCCTGGAATAAATATTCATTCTAGCTATGGATTTGTCTTTCTTAGACAGTCTGAGACAATCTTGAATGCCTTATCTCCCATCATTATATCCCTTACATTGCCTTTGACAAAGAAACTTTACAGTGAAAATGTGAGAAAACAGATTGATACTTAGGAATTTGTTGCAAAATGGTGCAATTTTCAATATATGACTTAGATATGATACCAGTTGGGTGACAACAACATGCAATTTTGAGGTGCATCCAGCAGGATGCTCTATATGCTCTGAATCAAAAACCTGCATCTGATTTAATTTTTTCCATAACCAGAATGAAGCAACTGAGAGCATGGTACTTTTCATTATTTCTGTTAAGAACTCTCTTGTAAAGATTTTGCTTTCATTCATTCTAGCTATGCTTTCGGCTGATTTAGAATTCTTGGTTTTCAAGGGAGAAGGGCTTTCACAAGGGTATAAAATAATGATTCAACCATTATTGACCTGGAAGCCGCCTTATCTCCCATCATTATATCCCTTACATTGCCTTTGACAAAGAAACTTTACAGTGAAAAAGTGAGAAAACAGATTGATACTTAGGAATTTGTTGCAAAATGGTGCAATTTTCAGTACATGACTTAGATATGATACCAGTTGGGTTACAACAACATGCAATTTTAAGGTGCATCCAGCAGGATGCTTTATAAGCTCTGAATCAAAAACCTGCATCTGATTTAATTTTTTCCATAACCAGAATGAAGCAACTGAGGGCATGGTACTTTTCATTATTTCTGTTAAGAACTCTCTCGTAAAGATTTTGCTTTCATTCATTCTAGCTATGCTTTTGGCTGATTTAGAATTCTTGGTTTTCAAGGGAGAAGTGCTTTCACAAGGGTATAAAATAATGATTCAACCATTATTGACCTGGAAGCCGAGGTTGCCAGTTGGCCATTGGGACTCATCATGACCCTGAACCAATGATAGACTGTCTATGGTGACTGATCTCAGAGTGAACATGAGATAACACCAGAGGGGGCCACAGGAAGTATGTCTGAAACCCAGGAGTTTCTCCAGGATACCTCCTAGCACTTCCACATCCATCTGAAAATGTTCATGGAAGTCCCAGACTAATGCAAGAAAAACTACTCAGGTTCATCACCCACAGGCCGAAAAGTTTGTACCCATCTGACCAGTTGAGAAACATGGAAATCATAAATACCAACTTCAGCCTTATAACCATTGTAGAAGTAACTATAGCAACTACCAATGGTTGCTTTGTTTGTTTTTCTTTTTGTTATTTGCATATTTATGTATATTAATCAATTTTCCCCTTAATTTTTTCTTGTTACTGTTTCATCCAACATGTATTGGTAGTGGTTAAATTTATAATTTAATCCTTAGTTTTCATTATATCAAAGTAGGCTTATAATTAAATTTAGAAGAGAAAAATACTTAGATATAGATATAGTTACTAATGAGATGAAGGAAGAATTTGAATACTTAGCGAAATAGTAGATTTGGTAGGTAAGTTTTACTCAAGACAAAAAATGTTTAATAAGAAAAATAGGCCACCTTTAAATGATGACACATACAAACTCGAATAAGAATGCAACTTTCAAACATCTTCATTAACCAACTATCACACCGCAAAAATACATAAAACAAAAATGCTAGCAGAAAGTCACAATGGTTGTCGGTGAATTTAAATAAGCTCTTACAGTTCGTGATTGATAAGGTAGACTAAAATATGTAAGAGCGCATGTAACATAATAAATCATACTGTTGACCTAATCAATATGTCTCAGACAGAATACCCTGACAACAGAAAACACTTTTTCTTTATACATTCCCATGAAACTCTTACAAACACTGATTATTTATTAGGCCACCAAGAAAACCGCAATAAATTAAAACAGTAGAAATCATGTAGATGATATTAATTTGCTTTCCAACGTTCAGAACCTAAATATTCACTTTTGTTTGACATTCATGTGAACATTTTACTGTTAAAATACTTAATAAAAAACTTGGAGAAAAAGAATGGAAATGTTTATGAGGAAATTGCTTCTGGCTTCTATGGTGGAAAGAGTAGAATCTAGTTGCTGCATATTTTTCCCCCCAGGTATAGAAATAATGCATGCCTACTCTGACTTAAAATAAACAGAACCATTTACAAATGTTTCATTTTCTTACAATAAGCTTTCAGATCAACTCGGGCTAGTATGAACAAGCAGAACTTTCCCTGGGAAAATATATTTGGAAAAATTATTATTCATCCTACTTTGCTTCTGAATTTTATTCCTTATAAACCAGGTGTGAGAATATCCTGGACTAAATCAAACAGGCATGAATTATAAAAATGGAGCATCCCAGCTACTAAGGTGAAACAGATAAAAGAAAGAAGAGTTTGCTCAAGTCCCCCAAATCTCAATATATTTCAGAAGTTTGTGATTACACTCAATATTCTGGATTACCTAAGTGAATAGAAGATATTTCTGTATATATTTTATTTCTCCACAAAATATTTATCTTTTATTCCTTTAAGCATACTCTTTCTTATCTAGAAATGTTTCTTGTTCATATGCAATAATTTGTATTTGTTTTCCTTTAATACATATGTGCTCGTATAGGGGTTTTGATTAATCTCATTACTCAAAGAGCTGGCAATGTAATATACAAAACAAACCAGGTGTGAATGTGAACTGCAGTGCAAGTCTAAGTATAATGAGCACCACAGGAATACTACCAAATACCTTAGGAAGTCAATCTTTCAGCAAATATTTAATGAGGATCTACTAAGTGTCAGTTATCATTCCAGCTGCTGAAGATAAGGCAGTGAACCATGCCCACACTCTAGTGGAGGAAACAGAAAGCAAACAAAACATGCAAACATAAAACATGTCAAATTATACAAGTATCATGTGCTCTGAAGAAAAGTAAAGAAGGTAAGGAAGACAGGTAGTGCCGGAGTGGGCAGAGGTTGCTGTCTTACACATGGTAGCCTCTCTAACAGGG
>NW_007772085.1:0-5028 GCF_000696425.1 Galeopterus variegatus | reverse complement strand
AGTGCCGTATTCTGGTCTGTGCTGGGGGCACGGTGATGTAACAGGACCACTGCCAGGGATGATATTGGGATGATATTTTTCTACTTACGTCACTCAGCTGTGTTCCCAGGAGACTACCAGCCCAGAGAGCTGGGGATACTTCTTCCACTAGAGGGGATTTAATAAAAGCCTAATAAAAGGCTCCTGTGACTTACAGCCTGTGACATCCCTTTGTTTGACAAATGAATTTCAAGGGCACTGGAGTAGGTCGAATATGCTGAAAATCAGTGTGTACAATGTGCCAAAGTGAGCTGTGTGTGGTAAATCTTTGAGTTTAATTACAGTGATAGTTAAAATAATAGGAAATATAATGAGGTTTGTAAAGTATAATTCCCTTGTTGGTTGTTAAGCGTGGTTTCTTTCAGCATCAGTCAGGAAGCCAGGCTAGGGGTCCTGGGTTTCTATATCAAGAGTATTTGAGAAAGTGATTTAAGGGCCTCCACTTATAGCTTCAGCGAGATTCTTTTATTCTATGTTTTCTAAATTCTTGCCACCTAAAGTGTGGTCCAAGACCAGCAGCCTGGACATCTCATAGGACTTTGTAGAAATGCAGAGTCCCAGGTCCCACCTCAGGCGGAATGAATCAGATTCTGTATTTTAACAAGACCTCCAAGTAAACCATATACAATAAAGTGTGAGAAGAGCAGCCTGAGGCCACTGAAATTGCTATTGGAAAGGGAAAAATGGAAGACTTTGTCATTCAATAAGGAACAGGCCCAGTGCCAGGCACTGGGGATGGTGTTTGAAGGGGACAGATCTGGTCCCCTCCTCACAGAGAGATGACCACATAGTCATTCATGTCACACTACACTTGATGCTGTGGCAGGGCAAGTGAGTGACACCATAGGCATACAGAGGAGGAATGCCAACCCCCACCTAGGGAGGTTGGGAAAGCTTCCTGGGGTGTGGCTTTTAAGCTGATACACGAAGGTGTAATCAAAAAGAAGAGCAATGTGACGTTGTTTCTAGTGGGGACATAGAGATTTGCTTTGCTTTCTAGCCTGGAAAGAGTTAAAGGCAAGTTTATGGTTGGCCCCTGGTTCCAGTAGAGGAGAAGTCAGTAATCTATGGTCCATTAGCTAACTCCAGCCTGCTATTTATTTTTGTAAATAAAGTTTTATTGGAACACAGCCATGCTCCTTTGTTTACATATTGTCTGTAGCAGATTTTGTGATATAACAGCAGGGTTGAGTATTTGCAACAGAGACCTTAGCACCCTGTAAAGTGAAAAATATTTACTGTCTTGCCCTCTCCATAAAAAGTTTGTAGACAACTCCTTTTCTAGATGAGTGGTTCTCAAAAGTGTGGATTCCAGCTCAGTAGCATCAGCATCACCTGGAAACTTGTTAGACATGAAAATTCTCTGGCCTCACTCCAGACTCATTGAAATAGACACTCTGGGGCTTGTCGAACACAGATCACTGGGCCTCGGCCCCTGAGTGTCTGATTTAATGAGTCTGAGGTGGAGCCAGAGAATTTTCATGTCTAATAAATTTCCAGGTGATCCTGATGCACCTGAAGTTTGAGAAACTACCTCAGACCCAACTCCTCTGTGTTTTGGGGTCTTCACACAGTCACATCTTCTCTCTGAACCAGTTTTCTTCAGATCATTGTGTCTGGCTCCTTCTGTCAGGCCTCAGCTCACATGAACCTCCTTCAGAAAGATCTTCCTTGAACACTCAGTATAAAGGTGCCTCCTTAGCCAGTCTATCCCATGACCTTATTCTCCTATTTTTTATAGCACATACTGGAAACATTTTTTTACAGTGATTTTTATCACTTTTTTCAACTGATAAATAATAATTGTATATATTTATGGGGTACGATGTGATGTTTTGATATATGTTTACATTACAGAATGATTAAATCAAACTAATCAACATATCCATCACTTTACCAATTTAACATTTTTTTGTGGTGAGTACATTTAAAATCTGCTCTTTTAGCAATTTTGAAATATACAATACATTATTATTAACTATAGTCACCATGCTGTGCTAAAACTTATTCCTTTTGTCTGAGATTTTGTGCCCTTTGACTAAACATCTCTCTATGCCCCGCCCCCCACCCCACCCTCACCCCAGCATCTGGTAGCCACCATTGTATTCTCTACTTCTCTGGTTTTGAGTCTTTTAGATTTCACATATAAGGGAGATCAGGTGGTATTTGTCTTGCTGTGCCTGCCATATTTCACTTAGCATAATGTCCTCCAGGCTTATTCATGTTGTTGCAAATGACAGAATTTCTTTCTTTTTAAAGGTTGAATGGTACCCACGGTGGGACTAACTGAAAAGTCATTTATTCTCTCTTTGCTTCAGCTTCCTCCTCTGTAAAATGGGGATGACAATAGTACCAACACTACCAGACTGTTATGAGGAGTAAATGAGACAGTGTGTTAAGTGCTTAGATCCTGACACACATAGATGTTAGCTCAAGAGATGATATAATGCTCAGGAAGTTTCCAAGGGTTCCTTATAAGGGGTCACTTGCCAGAGTAAATGAACTGGCTTTGGTTTGGAACCTCTATTTCCTGAACTCTAAGCTAAAGTTATTTTCAACTGGGTTCCTTGGGTCTTTTGCTCCAGTAACTGGACCAATATGATGTTGACACTGATGGATTTTAAAGATACTTAGGTCGAACCTTCTTGGTTTACAAGTGGGAGAGCTGAGACCTTGGCATTAGCTCCTGATTGCTCTATTGTTGTGAAATGCTTACTAAATCCCTTACCTGTCTGAAGTCTTTAGTCTTCCAACCACTCCTCCTTATCTCCAATTTTAGGTGATAGTCCATTTCTGTTGCTTATAACAAAATACCTGGAACTGGGTACTTTGTAAGAAAACAAAATTTATTGTTTACAGTTTCAGAGGCTGGGAAATCCAAAGTCCAGGGAAGATATCTGGTGAGAGTCTTTTTGGTGGTGGGTTTACAGCAACACAAGGGTCTCACATGGCAGAAAATAGCAGAGCGAGAGAGTCTCTCATGTGCTTTCCTTTTAAAGCCCTCAGAACCACACCCCTGACCACCATTATTAATCCATTCACTACTGCAAGGTCCTACAGTCCAGTCACCTCTTCAAGGCCCCACCTTTCAGTTAGTGTAATAGGATTTCCTATCCTCAACAGTTACAGTGGGAATTAAGCTTCTAATATATGGACTTTGGGGGACACAATTCAATCAATCCACAGCAGGTGAAGTACCTATGAAAGAGTTTCACTAACTTGGCTAATGTCACATAGATGGAAAATGGTAGAGTGGCAGCTCACACCCAATGGTCTCTGTTCTTAACAGATCACTGAGACCAGTCCTGAAGCATCCCAAGTGACATGGTTTCTATCCGTGGTGGCTCCTTCTGAGGTCATATTCTTCTGGAAAAGTAGGATCCCAGCTCCCAATGATGACATAAAGCTCACAGGCATCCTTAACCCTCTCTACTGGGGTGGCCTTGATAGCCTCTTCTCCCTGGGTGCCTGGTTCAGGGAAATGTGGGTAGAGGAAATGCTGGAAGGAAATGCTAGACTCATTTCCGTTGAACTCTTCATTTTCATTATGTTTGATGTTGTTGATGCTGAACTTGGTGCTGCCAGAATAGCCTCTAGTAGCCAACTGGCTTGAGATCTAATGGGGTGTGGGGGTGAGAAAAAGAACACTCTGTGGGAAACTGAATTGTCAAGGTTACTTACAAAGGTAAGGGCAGTCTAAAACCCACTTATCTGTAGGAAAGTTCCCAAAAGAGGCCTATGGGAAAATGTTAACGTGTGATGAAGAATTCCTAGCAAAAACAAATGTATGATTTCTTATGGGCTATGTTTTAAGGGTAAGGCCTCTTTGAAATAAGACAGGAATGAGATTGATGAAAGTTAGGCCCTCTTTGTTCAAAGAATTAAGCAGTCGTAAGGGATGCTTGCTTTCCCAGGCAGTCCAGTTCATGACTCTGTAATTACTTTCATTCTGATTAACATCCCTGGCTGGGTCATTGTGGTTGCTGGCAAAGAAGGAGTGCCTTCAAGTTATCTAAGAAAAGCCAATCAAAGGCATGTTTATAAAGGTATTTGCCTTAAGATAGTAATAAAGTGTGTGGTTGAGGGAGTGTGAAGTCATACTAGGTTTGTGTGGGATTCTGAGGGAAGGGGGTTGTTATTGGGGAGCAGAAGGATGAAAGAAGAATTGGAAAACTGGAACCTCGCAAATGATTGAAATGCCTTTGGATGCTTTTATTTTTTCCTGACTTTCAGAGGCCAGAAGTAGTTATAGATCATAGGTAACCATTGTGCCTGGTGTTCATAAGGCTTTCCTTGAGGCAGGTTCAGTAATTTGGAAAGTATAGGAGGAAAAAAAATGAATTTAAAATAAAAAATAATAGTTGAATGCTGAAATCTTAGATATATATACAGAAAAATTCAATAATCCTATGCTTTTAATGGAGTTTCAGTTCTGAGACCTAAAGTACAGACTTACTTTGGTGCAGCACTATGTGACAAGTAGAGCCTCTTTCCTCCTTCTCTGAAATAAACATTGTGAAAATCAAGCCAGCTTTTGTCCTTAAGTGTAGACATAAGCCTGTGTTGTGGGATTCAAGGGTGGAAAGTAAATCACAGCACTCAATACGTCTCTCAAAGTCCTGCTCCAAGATCACAGCCCAAGATGGCAGATGGATTCCTTTTTTTGGATAACTCTGATTTATTAGTAGTGGATGACTGAAGTGCTGTGTTGAAGGATTCAGAGGTCACCTCTGGCCTCAGTAAGAAAGAGTATGACAAGAGATTAGCCATGTCTGCCATGCTAATCATGGCAGTGAGAAAGCAGTGAGAAAAGAGTGTGGTTTCACATATATCAAGCCATGGACATTACCATGCTACTTTTGAGCTAAGGTGCTCTCCCAGCAATGTAAACCTGTCGCATGGGTTGGGCAATAGCCTCATTCTTAATGATTTTATTTATTTATTTATTTATTTTTATTTTGTCAATATACAATGTAGTTAGTTATTGTG
>NW_007772084.1:4630-5029 GCF_000696425.1 Galeopterus variegatus | reverse complement strand
TTTTTTTTCAGGTAAATACTACAGTAGAGGTACCTAACAGTGCCCAATAATTTATGGAAATAATCATGAACATAGACATTACTAAGTTATAAATTATACTTTAACAATGTGAAGCTTTCTAAAATAGAGTATTAGCAGAAATAGTTATACTATAATGAATACTGTACAAAGTTCTTTTCTTCACAATTCTTTACTTATTGTTATAACCATAATCAGAATTACAGAATTTAGAGGTACCTCCTCAAGGCAAATCTTGACAGATACTTTTGAGGAAACTGTTTTAGAAAAAGTTAGGAACAATCAGGGGCTCTTGCAGAAACTAGGAGTTCTGCTCTATTTATGTTATGATTGTAAAATTTCCTATCAAATGGAGATGCCGTGATTCAGTTGTTGCCTGTT
>NW_007772084.1:2211-2698 GCF_000696425.1 Galeopterus variegatus | reverse complement strand
GTTGTTTTAAGCCACTAATTTTATGGTTAGTTATGGCAGCAATAGGAAACTAATACAGTACACAACCCCCTAACCCATACATAGTTTATACATAGAACCTTTAGGGTTTTCATTCAGAATAAGCCTAGACAGACACATTGATTTCTAAAGTCCTTTCAATATAAACAAACTAAAAACAAAATTTTGTTTCACAGCCTTGTTTCAGTAAAGTGTTAAAATCTCCTGCTAAAATGGAAATCTGAAATTAGATAGATTTTTTTAAAAATAAAAGTATATTGGGCCTATGTGAGAGAAAAATGATTTTCCCATTTTATGACTGTGTAAAAGAATCAGGTTTTAAAATGTGGAATATTTGGCACAAATTAAAGATCCACATGTCTGATAGCTGTGGTTGCAAAAGCTGAATTTTCCTGAGGAATTTATAAAATTGATTTAAGAAAAATGTATCTGTACAAAATGTGAGCTTTGTAATGCTGCCAGAGTCAGA
>NW_007772084.1:0-212 GCF_000696425.1 Galeopterus variegatus | reverse complement strand
ATGATAGTTTTTCATTCATTTGTAGGATATCTTATCTTTTCTCTCTGGTAATTTTAAAGATCTGTGATATAACAAAATACAGATTTATTTTCATTTTTCCCACTAGGGATTCTCTCTCCTTTTTCAGTTTGAGAATTCGTGCCTTCTTCAATTCTCTGCCATAATCTCTTTGGTATTATCTCTTCCATTTCCTCTGTTCTCACCTTCTACCA
>NW_007772083.1:0-5029 GCF_000696425.1 Galeopterus variegatus | reverse complement strand
GGCATGCTTCCTTAGCGTTTGTATGCCAGGCACTGTTCAGAGTGCTTTATGTGTATTCACCCATTCGAGCCTCAAGACAGCCTTTGAAACAGGGCTGTTTTCAAGTCCATGCAACAGACGAAGAAACTGAGGGACAAAGAAGTGAGTGACTTGGCCAGTGTCACACAGCTCGGACTTGGGTCTATGCTCCTGGTTTCCTAGGCAGAGCTTTCACCACCATGTTTTGCTGGCTGTGGAAATGATTGTAAAGCCCTTTACGGCTCTAATCTCCAGCTACGGAACAGACATCAGCCTTTCCCCATCGCGCCCTGATGCCTCTGGGCTTCTCTCCAAGTTTTATTAACAGTCTTGTGGGCGAAGCGCTGCTGTATCGTGGGCTAAAAGAAGGGATCATTAACTATATAAAGAAAGCAGGGATCCCACAGCATGGATAAACCTGCTCCACCAGACGGTGAGGATGCTGTGGGAAGCGTCCAGCCAATGGGCTCTCCTTTGGGGGTAACTCCCTGCCCCCACCCCCATCTCTCTTGCACCTGCTGAATCTCACCTTCGTGGACTGACTTTCTGTACTGACTCCATTTTCTGAAGGCATCACTCGTCATCTAGCAGCCTAGAAGTCGCCTTTTCCATCCAAGACCCCATTTGCCCATCCAGGAGCTTCCTCGGGCTCCTCCAATGAGTTCCCATGCTGTGGCACATCCTGTCTGCCAGGACTCGCTCTGGTGTGTCTCCAGACTTCAGCAGCCCCTCTGCCTGGTCTGGCTTGGGCTAGCCTCTCACCCCTGCCCTTGATCTTTAGTGCTCCTGCTCAGGCCTCGCTCTCCTGTGGGCCATGGTGACAGCAGCCCTGAGCTTCATGTGTGAGGCTTCCCCAACACCTTTCCCTCAGCCGCTCCTTTATTAACCCATACTCATCAAGGACCTAGCAGATTGCAAGCTCTGTGCTAGGAGTAGCATGGTGAACTACATCCTACCCTGTGAGGGTTGGGGGTGGGCAGAGGGAGATGTCAATGAACAGGTAAGCAAATAAAATAATTCCATAGAACGACAGACTAGAAGGGAAAGTAAGACCAGGTGATGCACTACGGCATGCCTTTGGCGCCGGGACACTTAGCTGCAGTGGTCAGGGAGGGCACCTCGGGTCGGTGGCATTTGAGCTGAGACTTGGAAATTGAGAAAAATGTTCCAGGCAGAAGGAAGAGCAGGCACACAATCCCAGGGTTTGGCAGGTCCCAAGAAAAGAGAAGCCTGACGTGACAGGGCTCGTGAGGGAGGTGAGAGGGGGTAGAGAGGTGGGAGGTAGAGTCAGAGAGCTGGGCAGGGACTGTCTTCCCTCTGCCGGCCCCTCAGAATGTGGAAAGAAGTTTGCATTTTTGCCTTGGACCAATGGGAAACTCGGCCCACCTGCTGGCCTGCAGAGCAAGTGCAACCTGCACTGTGCCAAGCCTAGGCAAGCCTTTCTGACACAGTCCTGCATCTGAGTTCTGACCAGAGGGAAGCAATCTTACCTCATCTGACACCTCAACAGCCCTGTGAGTGGGGACGAGTTTTGTTTTTGGGTTTTTTTCCGGTGGCTGGCTGGCATGGAGATCTAAACCTGTGACCTTGGACAGGCTGTGCTCTCACTGACTGAACTAACCGGCCAGCCCCCTGAGGATGGTGTTTACTAAGGGCAAGCAAGGCTCACGTCTGCCCCCTGCCCCACACCCAGGAAGAACACAGTGTCCAAGTCTCCTGGACAGCTGCTGAGTGACAATCACAGAGTGCCAGGTTGTGGGTCGGGCCACCTACCAAGGGCATGCCATGTGCATGTGTTGCCATGATATTTTGCAGTGTTTGTAGCTGGCTTCTGAAGAAATAAGGATCTCTGTTAATCCTAATCATCCATTGATTGACTATGCAATGGCATTAGAACTGTGAGATTTTAGTCACATTCCAGTCTGGTGCCCTCATTTACCTCCCCCCCCCCCCCCCCCACCCTCCACCAAGGCACCTGGACGACCTCTGGCCTTCACCTGTGGCCAGTTACCAAGATTTACAAACCACTGGATGCCCTAAGAGACACTGCATTGGAAGAGAACCTGGACCAAAGTCTCAGGGGCCTCTACGGCCTTTCTTATCTCTGGAGTTCTACGTGCCACTGTCCAGGAAGAGAAGGAATACACACAGGACCAAGAAAAGCAGAGGAGAACTGTGCCAAGTGGGGACAAGCACACAACTCCTGGTCTCATGGGGACAGACTACTACTTCCTCCTTGAAACACTCCTTGATACTTCCAACTCCTGGTTCCCCTCAGGAGTTGGAAGAATTCTCTCTAGAATTCTCTCTCCCTCTCATTGTCCCTGATATATTGTCCCTCAGGATTCTATCTCAGACCCTGTATTAGTTTCTTATGGTTGCTGTAAAAAATTACCACAAACGTGTTGGCTTAAAACAACACAAATTTATAATCTCATAGTTCCAGAGACCAGAAATCCAAAATCAGTTTCACTGAGCTGAACTCAGGGTGTCAGCCAGACTTCACCCCCTCCAGAGGCTCCAGGGGAGAATCCATTCCTTGCCTCTTCCAGTTGCTGATGGCTGCCAGCATTCCTTGGCCTGTGGTCACATCCTCCAGTCTCTGTCTCTCTGGTCACATCACCTTCTCCTCTTCTGTCTATTTCAAATCCGCCTCTGCTTTTCTCTCATAAGGTCACCTCTAATTATATTTAAGGCCCACCTAGATAATCCAGGAGAATCTCTCCATCTCAAGATTCTTTAATTTAATTGCTTGTGCAGAGTCTTCTTTGCCGTATAATGTAACATTCAAAAGCTCCACAAATCAGGATGTGGATATCTTGTTTTTTTAGGAGAGGAATTATTTAGCCTAGCACAGGCCCTCTTTCATTTGACACGCTCTGCCTGTTGGTTGAAAAGACATGAGCTTTGGACATTGAATCCCAAGCTTCCTGAGTTCCTGGCTGTGTGACCTTGGGCACAGGGCACATGCTTAACCCTCTGAGGCTCAGTTTTGTCATCTGGGAAATAGGATTAATAACAGCAGCTACTCAGACAGCTGTCAGGAAGGTCATAGTAAAGTGTCTGGCACGTGAAAGGTGCTGAGTGCTTCTTATTTCCCTTTCCTTTCCATCTCTGCTCCAACCATCCAGAGACAGATTTTAAGCATCAGGGCTGCTGAGCAGCTTCCAACAATAAAATTTTTAAGCTATGGTGTTAATTGTTTCCATCTGTCTGGCAGGATTGAAGTGCTATACACATCTCATTTCAACCTTAGCAAAATGCCTGACATATCTCAATGTCCCCAAAATAGATATCCTAGGGAGGAACCAGGGGAGGATGAGGGGCTCCCAAAGAATCAAAACTCTCACCGTGATTCTTTTCTACCCCACCCCTTGCTCCTTACGTCTCTCTCCGTGTCTTCTGGTGGACATTCAAAGAATGATCTGCCCACAGTGGGATCAAGAGCTGAGCAAAACCATCCAGAAGGAAAACTGCATCCTTCCCCCAAGAAGGAAAAAACTGTTCTGCCTCATCTGAGCCAGGCTTAAGGAGCTAAAACAATCAGGGTTCTTACCTTCCAGAACTTTCCCACAGTGAGCCCTCAGAACCTGATCTCCAGTGAGTAGTGCATGAGATTGCATCACTACTGCCTTCTCACACAGACCCTTCCCTGCTTGTTCCCCACCCCTCCAACCACAGATTTAAATAGTGCCTGCAGCACTGACACATATGACCTTGAGCAAGGACACTCTCAAAATCTCATTTCCTCCATCTATAAAGTGGAGATGATAATTGCCACCTTACAAGATGGGTGTGAGAAACAGAACAAGCTAGTGTAAGAAAGGAACTAGCCGATATCCCCCCTCTCTGCAATACTCCACGATGGAATCTTGCATTGGCAGATGGGAGAATGGACACTAGTGCAGAGAAATATTTTAGATCATTTAGAGCACTTAAGAGTAGTGTTTTCCCCATCTTCAATCTTTTACTTACCATCTTCCCAATATTTGTCACATTCCCATCATACTTACACGATTAAGACAAGTTTTTTATTTAAATGCATGTATTTTTAAAGGAAACTGTATCATTACAATACATGGAAAATTAGTACCATCAGATGTAAGTAGAAGGTAATTATAACCTTTTTTTAGGAAATTATTGAATTCTTGCCTTCCAAAGGCCCTGAGCCTGGGGCCTGATCTTTCATTACAAAAGGAGCAATTAATTTAAGAAATGCAAAGTCTATGGTTTTGAACAGACTCTCTTCTTGACATTATCTGAAAAATTGACATAAAATGTCAAAAATATAATTCAATGTTATTAATGCAGTTTGTGTTCCTCCTATTTTCCATGGTCCTGCCTGTCCTTTGGGAAGCACCATTTCATCCTTTTTTAAGGCTTCAGGGCTAGGCATAATATAATCCATCCTCAGAGTGGATTAGTTGAACCTTCACCAATTACAGTTTATGGTAATGACTTCTAAGGAGAGTAACTAACCCTTTACAGGTTACAGAGTTTTCATAGACTTTTTGGATTCCTACCAAAAAAAAAAAAAAACCTTCAAAACAGGCAAGGCAAAAATGGTCCCCACTTCCAGATGAGGAAATAAAATTTAACTGATTTAAGGTCACAAAAGTCACATGGCTAGTAAATGTCATTTAAGTTTCTAAAAGAGGAGAGGGATGGGGTCATGAACTAACAAGATTAAATAAAGCCGCATGTGTTTAAATTAGTATTCAGTTTATTAAAGTTGTAATTTTAAAAAGCAACATTGTCTTGGGACTTTAAATTCAATTTTAAAGTATTATGCTACACTAGTCCAGTGGTCTAGAGATTTATGTATAGAAAGAACCATTTCACATGATATTTAATTAATGTTCCACTTACTCATAATATATCCGTCAGGAGGTTCTCCAGAGAAACAGAACCAGTAGTATGTGAGTGTGTGTATGTGTGTGTGTGTATAGGTGTGTGTGTGTGTGTGTGTGTGTGTCTGTCTGTCTGTCTGTATTCCTACCTTAGGAAGAAG
>NW_007772082.1:2183-5030 GCF_000696425.1 Galeopterus variegatus | reverse complement strand
CCCTGCCAGCAGCTCTCCCTCCGGGACCTTGCCAACTCGGAAAGGGCAGCCCAAGCTATTCCTTTTAAGACCCTGCCATGGCGTGGACCGCACCAAAAACTCAATATAGTTACTTGCTGGACTCTTTGTTTGCTTGCAAAGATAAACAAAATTAAACAAATTATATAATAAGTAGAGGAAGAGAAGAGCAGATGATACCCTGACTCTCTCACTAAAATTATTCAATAAAATATTTGCTAAAAGCCGCATTCTTTTTTTGTTGGCAGCTGGCTGGCTGGTATGGGAGATCTGAACCCTTGACCTTGGTGTTATCAACACCACTGAGATTAACCAACTGAGATAAAAGGCTAGCCCAAAAGCAGCACTTTAAAGTAAATCCCCAAAATAAATATATAAAGTATATTGATATGCTACCAAAAAAAAAAAAAGTAAATAAAATTCAGAAGTCAGAAACTAAAGTGGGAACCCACAAAGGTAAACAGAGCCCCTGGGGTATTTTCCTAAACCAGATAACCTTAAGCCTTAGTTTTCATGGTCTCAAATGACATACAGTAAAGGAGAAAAAACTTGGGGGCCATCCTATGTGAGGAATCTAATCCTTACATTGTCTGACCCTTACATCCCCTGAGTACAAAGCTAAGACCACAAAGAGCTCTACCCCTTAACGTAAGGAGAACTTAGAAATTTCATTCCCCCTCAAGCCCAAGGAAAAGCAAAATAAAGTGCCCATCTCAAAACCTGGAACCAGATGAAGGAAAAAAAATCTCTCCTAAGAATTCATAAACCCCAAGCTGATTTTAATGTGGGTTTGCAGACCAAATTCATTCTATTGGATGGCCCAAGAATCCTCAAACTGTGAATTTAGTACAAAGTGATCCTGGGTTGGAAGTACCACCAAGCACCTGACAAAAGAAAAGTCAAATCTTTAAAGGAACATACCAATCATTACCATGGATCAAGTTCCAAAGAATACACCTCACAGTCAAAATCACAATATGCAATAAACTGAAAGCAATGTGAGCAAGAGGCAGCAGAAATCAGAGCTGCAGAGCAGAATCAGAACTACAAAGAGTTTGTGTATTTTAAATTACCAGTAGAGAATATGATTAAAATACTACATTTTCCATGTTTAAAGAAATAAAAGCAGATATTAAAAATATGATCAAGAGACTTTATCAATGACCAAACAGATTTTTTAAAGGACCAAATAAAACACGGGGAAGTAAAAAATATAACAATTAGAGCTAACGAAGTGAGCAAAACTCCAAGAGTAGTTTTAATAGAAATTCACCTCTAAACAGCGATTTAGGAAAACAGAAAAATTAATCTAAAGAAATAATCCGGAATGCATCAATAATAGAGGCAGAAAATACAAGTGAAGTTAAGACATATAAGCAATAGAGTAAGATGGCCTAACATATACCTAATTGCATTTTCATGAGATAATGGAGAAAATATGGAAAAGGAAATATTCAAAGAAATAATGGCTGACAATTATCAAGAATTGTTGAAAGTCACCAATGTTAAGATTCCATTTTAAGCCCAATAAATCCTAAGAAGGAAAAATAAAAGTAAATCCTCCCTTAGACACCCGATAACAAACCACAGAACACCAAAGACTCATAGAATCTCTGAAAAGCAAATAGAAAAGACAGATTATCTAACAAAAGAATAATCACTAGAACGAAAGCTGACTTCTTTCTATCAATGGAAGCCAGAACAGAGTGGGATATTATCTTTGAGTTCGAGGGAAAATAACTGTCAACACAGCATTGCATATCCAGCTTCCCTCCCGCCCCCGCTTCAAAAATTTTAAAGTAATAAACAGATTCCATTCACAATAGTCACCAAAGGAATTAGGTTCCTAGCACACTGACTCCAACTCAATTTTCAGATCTTAAATTAACTTCCTTAGAAAGGCTAAATATACCCCTAATATACACCCTCATTATCACGTATGTTTTCCT
Source organism: Galeopterus variegatus (assembly GCF_000696425.1). Lineage (NCBI taxonomy): Eukaryota > Metazoa > Chordata > Mammalia > Dermoptera > Cynocephalidae > Galeopterus > Galeopterus variegatus. Next base: position 3,063 of record NW_007772082.1, on the reverse strand, counting down.
TCATAGCAGTTGTGATTTTATGCCTATTGCTATCTATTTAATAATTTCTTAATGTCTATCTCCCTCCCCAAACTTAAGGAAGCCACCTCTACTTTTAGCTCACCATTGTGTCCATAGCGTCTACCAGAGTGCTTAGCACATAAATGGAGAAAAGGGCGGAAGGAAGGAAGGGTTGCAGGGAGGGAAGGAAAGAGAGAAGATCCAACCAACAAAAAAAACAACTATAACGGTTAAAAAGTATATTTTTACTGAAAGACATAAAATAACATCTAAATAAACAGTAAGACAAATTATGTTCCTGGACAGTAAAATCGTTATCATAAACATGTCGGTTATGCTTCAAAATAATCTACAGATTTAATGTAATGCCAAACAAAATTCTAGCATATTTTTCATGGAACTCAAATTATTTTTTAAAGTTCAAGGGCAAGTGAAAAACAGCAATAGTAATCAAGAAATGTTTTAATTGGTATAGCCATTGTGGAAAACAGTTTGGAGGTTCCTCAGAACTAAAAAAGAGATCCACCTCATGACCCAGCTATCCCACCACTGGGTATATACCCAAAGGAAATGAAACCAGAAGACCAAAAAGACACCTGCACTCCCATGTTCATCACAACGATATTCACAATAGCCAGGAGATGGGATCAACTCAAATGACCATCAGCAGATGAATGGATAAAAAACTTGTAAGGTACGTTACATACACAACACACACACACACACACACACACACACACACACACACACACACAGAGGAATACTATTCAGCTAAAAAAGAAATAATATTCTATCATTTGCAGCAACATGGATGGAATTGGAAACCATCATGTTAAGTGAAGTCAGGCACAGAAAGACAAATACCACAATATCTCACTCA
>NW_007772082.1:0-1361 GCF_000696425.1 Galeopterus variegatus | reverse complement strand
AGGAATACTATTCAGCTAAAAAAGAAATAATATTCTATCATTTGCAGCAACATGGATGGAATTGGAAACCATCATGTTAAGTGAAGTCAGGCACAGAAAGACAAATACCACAATATCTCACTCATATGTGGAATCTAAAAAAGAAAAAAAAAAAGTGGTTCTCACAGAAGTAGAGACTAGAAGAATGGTTACCAGAGGATGGGAGGGGGGGGAGGGGGAGAAGGGGTGGACTAACGGGTACAAAATTATGCTATTCACCCTACGTGATTCATTGTGCAGTGTATGCATGTATGGAAACAACACACTGTACCCCACAAAAACAAATATAAAAAAATTAGCCACCAAATCTAAAAAGAAAAAAAGTTTTTTAAAAGAACAATGAAAAATGATTTGCTCCAACTTAGCAAAACACACTGTACATTAATTTTTTTAAATATGATACTGGTATTCATTATTGATATCCTATTTATGGATAGGTTAATCAAGGGAAATGAACAGCATGTAAAAAGCAAATTAATGACTGGGCACTTAGCATATGAGAAAAGAATATTCATAAATAGTGCTTGGACAACTGAATACACATTTCATAAAAAATAAAATTAGAGTCCTACTGTATACCATATACACAAATAAATTTAAGAAAAGATATAAAAATATTTTAGAATATTAGTGTAGGAAAGGCCTTACTAAAAACAATGCAAAGATCGGAAGCCATAACAAGAAAGATTAAAATATTTAACCAAAAAATGAAAACATTGTACAACTAAACAAATCAGCAAAGTTACAGAGATAACCCACCATTCACAGGCTGCATGTCCATGAGAAGACTGCTTAATCTTGCCAATTCTAAATTTTTTCATGACTATATTGAGGACAATGACCTACTTTACAGAGTTGCTTGGAGGATTAAATGAGAAAATTTAGGTTAAATCCTTAGCACAGTCTTAGGTGATAGCATCTGGTAAGTACCGAATAAATATTTTTTTACAATTACTATGAATTATAAAAATATACNAGCATCTGGTAAGTACCGAATAAATATTTTTTTACAATTACTATGAATTATAAAAATATACAAATATGTCACTTTTGCCCATTAAAGATTTTGGACATTTTTTTAAATGATATACCTGGTGGTGACACAGATATCACACAGAGCTGATGAAAGCATCTACTGGGCCCACCTCTGTGACATAAGACAATTTAAAATGGGTATCAAAAGTTTTTTATCCCAATTATCCAGTTCTGGGATTTGATCCTAAAGAAATATCAGTGATAAACACATAGAGATTCAAATAATGATAACTTATGAAAATACACAGTATTTTAAAAGCAAAATATTAGAAACAATTCCAATAACA
>NW_007772081.1:4545-5030 GCF_000696425.1 Galeopterus variegatus | reverse complement strand
GCATATAGTGCTTTTAAGCATCTTTTCATGTTCTCATTTGTATATACTCTTTGGAAAAATATCTCTTCAAATATTTGTCCTGTTTTTAATTGGGTTGATTGTTTTAATTATTGAGCTACAAGAGTTGTTTATATAATCAGGATGCAACACCATTATCAAATATAGCATTCACTAAACTTTCCCCAATATTCTAAGTTATCTTTTAACTGTCTTAATAATATAATTTGCAGTACAAAAGTTTTTCATTTTGATATTGTCTAGTTTACCCACTGTTTCACTTGTCTCTTTTGCTTCTGGAATCATATCTAAGAAACCATTGTTATGTTGAAGATCACAAAAATTTGCTGCTATGTTTTCTGCTAAGAATTTTATACTTTCAGCGCTTCGATTTAGGTCTTGATATATTTTGAGCTAATTTTTGTGTAAAAGATATACTTTTACTTTTACTATTACTTTTATGTAAAAGTAATGAATTATGAAGAAAG
>NW_007772081.1:0-4107 GCF_000696425.1 Galeopterus variegatus | reverse complement strand
AAAAGATATACTTTTACTTTTACTATTACTTTTATGTAAAAGTAATGAATTATGAAGAAAGAGGTCTATCTTTATGCTTTTGCATGCGGATATATAGTTGTCTCATTACTACTTGTTGAAAAGTCTGTTTTGTTTTGTTCTTTTTTTTTTGATTGACTTATAAGCTAAAATCAAATTGACATGATACGGTTTATTTTAGGACTCTCAATTACATCTATCCATATACTAGTACCATACTGTCTTTATTATGGCAGCTGTATAGTAAGCATAAATTCAGGAAGTATAAGTCCTCTAAATTTGATCAGTCGGCCAATTTTTTTAATGAGAATTTAATAGGCATCACCTTGAATATGTAGACCAAGTTGAGGAATATTGCCATTTTAACAACATTTAGGTCTCCAATCCATGAACATAATATTTTGTAGTTTTCAGTTCACAAGTACTGAATTTATAGTTAATCTTTTCCAAAATATTTTCCTTTTGATGCTACTGTAGATAGATTTGCTTTTTTAAAATTTCAGTTCTTGATTGTTCATTACTAGTGTGTAGAAATGCAATTCACTTTGTATATTGATCTTATATTCTGCAACCTTAGTTATTAAGTCTAATAGATGTTTTTGTGTGGATTCCTGTAAGATCATGTCATATGTAAATATAGACAAATTTAATTCTTTCTTTCCACTCTGGTTACCTTTTATTACTTTTTCTTGCCAATTTGACCAGGCTAGAATCTCTAGTACAATGTTGAATAGAAAAGAAGAGACTAGATATTCTTGTGTTATAATCTGAGGAGAAAAGCTTTCTGTCCTTCACCAATAAGAAGAGTGTTAACTTTGAGTTTTGAGTATGTGCTCTTTATCAAGTTGAGAAAGAAATATTGGATATGTAGGTTTTATTTGTTTGATTTTCTTGTGATGACTTTGCCTTCCTTTGGTGTCAGGGTAATAATTGCCTCATAGAATGAGCTGGGAAGAACTACCTCCTCTTCTTTTTTTGGGGGGTGGGTGGGTGTGGGGTAGGGGGACTGAGGAGAATTTGTAAAGGATGAGTACTAATTCTTCTTTGAACATTTGTTAAAATTCACTGGTGAAATCATTGAGGTCTGACCCTTAAATATTCTTTGTGGGAAGTTTTTAAATCACTAATTCAATCTCTTTACTTGTTACAGGTCTACTCAAATTTTTTATTTCTTTTTGAGTCAGGTTCAGTAGCTGTGTCTTTTTACAATTTGTCCACTTCATTTAAGTTATCTAATTTAACATAGTTGTTTATAGTATTCCCATATAATTTTTTATTCATGTAAGATTAATAGTGATGCTTTTTTTTTTTCTTTTTGGTAATTTGAGATTTCTTGGTCAGTCTAGTTAAAGCCTTGCCAATTTTGTTGGTTTTTCAACCTTCAGTTTCATATATTTTATTTTTGTATCGTTTATTTATTTTTGCTCCAATCTTTATTATTTTCTTCCTTCTACTTGTTTTAGATTTAGTTGCTTTTATGTTTTCACTATCTTAAAGTAGAACAGGTTATTGACTCTAGTTTTCTCTTCTTTTTTAAATATCAGTATGTACAGTTGTTAATATCTTTTGTAACATTATTTTACCAGCATCCCATAGGTTTTTAATTTTAATTTTAATTTATCACAAGGTATTTTCTAACTCTCTTGTGATTTCTTCTTTGACCCATTGTTATTTAGGATTCTATTATTTAATTTTCACACATTTTTAATATCTTGAATAAAAATAAAAAGATGAAAAATAATTCCATTGTGATTAAGTATTTTGTACAAAATCAGTTCCTGTTAACAACTCATTTTCCAACATCACAGGGGGGTTATATTGAAGAACATTTTATGTGCAGTTGAGATGAATGTATATTCTGCTGCTATTGAGTGGGGTATTCTATAGATGTCTATCAGATCTAGTTGGCTTATAGTTTTGTTCAATTCTTCTGTTTCCTTGTTAAATTTCTGCCTAGTTGTTCTATCCATTATTGAAAGTGGGTGTTATGGACTGAACTGTTTTCCCAAAAATGTATATGTTGACTCTCTAACCCCCAGTACCTCAGAATGTGACTGTATTTGGAGGTAAGGCTCTTAAAGAGCTGATTAAGCTAAAATTTGGATTTTAGGCTAGGACCTACCTTACTCTGACTAATGCCCTTGTAAGAAGATAAAGAGACACTAGGGGTACACATGCACAGGGAAAAACTTATTGAATAAATTGAAATGTTACACTAGAAAACATAAGAAGGTTATAAAGGAGGAAAAGGTGTGAAAAACAGATGTAAGACATATAGAAAACAAGAAAAATCTTTCCCCATTCTTTTTCTTACAACCTATTATACCTTTGGTTCTAAAGTGTGTCTTCTGTAGACAATATACAATTGGATATTTTTTCATCATCAAATCTGATTATCTCTCTTAATTGATTTTTAACCCATTCATACTTAATTTTATCATTAATATTATTGAATTTAAATCTGCCATTTTTGTTTGTTTGTTTCTATGTCTCATGTCTGTTTTGTACATCTTTTTCTTCTTCATCATCTTTCTTTTTAAATTTTCTAGAGTATTTAATATGTTTCAATTTGTTTAATACATTTTTAACTACATGTTTTAACCATTTTCTTAGTGATTGTCCTACAGCTTACTATCTCTGTACATGTATACATATGAGGGTACTTCAAAAAGTTCACAGAAATATTTGTATTACCTTTTGATTCTATTTTTCCATGAACTTTTTGAACTGCCCTTATATATATGTACGTATGTGTATCTGTATGTACTTCAGATTTATACTAACTTAATTTTGGTGAAATATAGAAAATTTATATAGCTTAATTCCCTCCTCCTATTTGGGCTGTTATGGTTATATATATTATATCTATATACATTATTATTATTACTTTATGTGATTTTATGCTGTAAAGGAAGCTGAGAGAAGAAAATAGAGCAAGTATTTATTGTTAGTTTTCTGAGATGTTCTTATTTATCCTTCTGGTTTTCTCTTCCTTCTTCCTGTGGATTTGAGTTACCATCTGATGTCATTTTTGTTCTCCAGTACAGGTTTTGTCTTATCCACCTACTATGTGCTGTCACTGTCAAATATATTACTTTCCTTGGGCCGGCCTGGTGGCGCACTGGATAGTGCGCTGCTTGGGAAGCGCGGCGGCGCTCCCGTCCGAGGGTTTGGATCCCACGTATAGACCGGTTCCCGCTCACTGGTTGTTCTCCAGTACAGTTTCCCCATTCTTTTTCTTACAACCTATTATACCTTTGGTTCTAAAGTGTGTCTTCTGTAGACAATATACAATTGGATATTTTTTCATCATCAAATCTGATTATCTCTCTTAATTGATTTTTAACCCATTCATACTTAATTTTATCATTAATATTATTGAATTTAAATCTGCCATTTTTGTTTGTTTGTTTCTATGTCTCATGTCTGTTTTGTACATCTTTTTCTTCTTCATCATCTTTCTTTTTAAATTTTCTAGAGTATTTAATATGTTTCAATTTGTTTAATACATTTTTAACTACATGTTTTAACCATTTTCTTAGTGATTGTCCTACAGCTTACTATCTCTGTACATGTATACATATGAGGGTACTTCAAAAAGTTCACAGAAATATTTGTATTACCTTTTGATTCTATTTTTCCATGAACTTTTTGAACTGCCCTTATATATATGTATGTATGTGTATCTGTATGTACTTCAGATTTATACTAACTTAATTTTGGTGAAATATAGAAAATTTATATAGCTTAATTCCCTCCTCCTATTTGGGCTGTTATGGTTATATATATTATATCTATATACATTATTATTATTACTTTATGTGATTTTATGCTGTAAAGGAAGCTGAGAGAAGAAAATAGAGCAAGTATTTATTGTTAGTTTTCTGAGATGTTCTTATTTATCCTTCTGGTTTTCTCTTCCTTCTTCCTGTGGATTTGAGTTACCATCTGATGTCATTTTTGTTCTCCAGTACAGGTTTTGTCTTATCCACCTACTATGTGCTGTCACTGTCAAATATATTACTTTCCTTGGGCCGGCCTGGTGGCGCACTGGATAGTGCGCTGCTTGGGAAGCGCGGCGGCGCTCCC
>NW_007772080.1:0-5030 GCF_000696425.1 Galeopterus variegatus | reverse complement strand
AAAAAAGGAGGCACTTTGCAATTTATGTATTCTCTGAGGTCAATTCTCGTAATTTTCAAGAAAAGAAAGAATCCCAGTGCCTAGTTAGAGATGAAACTAAGGAGGTGGAGTGGTTTGCAGGCCATTATGCATTCGCCTGAAGCATAAACTACATTTTATTTTATTCCAGGGAGAATAGAGCCTTAGCTAAAGGATGCAGATGAAAGATTTTAAAATCAACAGCATAATTGGGATATGCTTGGGTGCATTTTTCTCAAAAGAAATGTAGATATATTTTACCTTCTGATCAACCTAGCATAGGCTATTGGACCCCAGGCAGTGTCTTCTTTGTAGTTTCTTCCTAAGTATGAGACAGTACCTGGCAGCAGACACAGTAATATCAACAAGCACAACAAAGCAAACAATAACGATATCAATAATAATGAAAAATCCCAATGTTTTATTGAGGGATTGTTTTGTGGACTCTACTTCATCTTTTAAAAAAATTTCTACAAATCAACAAAATATAAACTCCAATTAATAAATGGGGAATGGACATTTTAAAATGCAAAAAGAAAATATAACTGACAACAAAATTAGGGGGATAAAGTTCAAGCTTGTGAATAAATAGAGTAATGTGGATTAAAGGAAGACTCCATTTCCATTAGGTGTGTTTGTTAGTGAAAATATCCAGTGTTGGTGAGAGTGGAGGTGCTGGTGTCCTCACCTGTCCCTAAGTATTGGAAACTGTACCATCCCTGTGGAGGACAATATGGCACTAGGATTAAAACCTTCACAGTGTGCATGCCCTTTGATTCAGAAACCCCTTTTCTTCAAACTGATCCTCAGGAACGATAAACATGTGGACAAAGACTTATGTAGAAGGACATTTACCACAGTATTTATAGACATGAAAACATGAATATAACTTAAATGCACTACATAGGTATTTGGTTAAAATATTCTGGCACATCCATATGATGATATATTACACAGGCCAAAACAAAATGCTTTATCAAAATATTTAGCAATAAAGATAAACATTAAAATATTTTCCAGTGGGGAAAAAAATTCAAAAAGATGTGTTATTATTCTAACGAGCATGGTTATGAACAGCACACTTAACTTTCCCTGGGCTTCTATTTTATTATCTTTGAGATAGAAAAGCTGGGCTGGATGATGGCTGAGATCTCTTTCCAATCTACACTTCTAAGGTTCAAACTGTTTGGGTTTTGACCTGAAAAGTTTTCCCCTACATTTAAGAGATAGCCAATAGTTTCTAGCACTTTTAACTCTAGATCATCTGTGATTGCTCCATCAATAAAAGCCACTAATTCTAACTGTGCAGATTTCATTCCAGGTGACAGACACTTTGAACAGGTGGGAATAGGCAGCACCACCTTTTGAGCTGCACCATGAAGGCAAATTGAAGTTTCTCTTTAAAATAGCTGGTATAATTCTGCAAGTGGTGGTGATTCTCCTATTTGAGCTTAGCTGTGAGTCCATCACACCATCATGAAAACAACATGAAAGAACTTGTATCAGTGAGAATTCTCCAGAAACACAGAATCAGTAGGAGATGACAGACAGATGAAGGATAGATACAAAGATACATAGATTGATACATAAATAAACAGACAAACAGGAATTGGCTTATGTGATTGTGGAGGCTAGCAAGTCCAAAATCTATAGGGCAGATGGGCAGTCTAGAAACCACAGCAGGAGCTAAGATAGTATTGAGGCAAAATTTTTTGCTCTTGAAAACTTTCAACCAATGAGATGAGGCCTGCCCAATTATCTACAGTATTCTTCTTTGCCTAAAGTCCTTTACCTGATTGTAGATGTTAACCACATCTACAAAATACCTTCAAATGTACACCTAGATTAGTGTTTGATTAAATAATTAGGTGCTATAGCCTAGCCAACTTGACACATATAAGTGTTTTCCTCCTGATACCAGACTAGAATCAGTTCCTCTAAAAAAGTGAAACATTTGCCAGCACTTGTAAGTAAAGGAGAAAAAGGATTGAAAAGGAGTAGAAAGAGAAGCAATTCTGAAAAGTAGGTAGATTTGAGGAAGGCAAACTTAGTCATAGTGGTGCAGTGTGACATATGGGACAGAAGGTTTGGAGGTAGGAAGGACAGAGCTGTACTGGGGAAAACTTGAAGAAACAGGAAGGCAACACATATAAACCAAGAGAATGGAGGAGATGTCATGTGAGAAGATGGAAACCGGAGGAGGGGAAAGAAAGACAAACAGCCTACTGGAATTGTGTCTGATGGTTAGAACAGCAACCCTCCAGCCCTGAGACCCACCCACGGCTGCTGTGGCCTGGCCACTGTGGGCTACCAATTCCTGCCCTGGGCTAAAGAAGTATATAATTGGCTCCATGCACAGGAAGAATCAGAGTTTCTTTCAAAATGAACTCACCAGCTTAACAAGAAAGGTAATTATCTTCCATGATCTAAATAAGAAAGGCAATGATCTTCTGTGTACCTACAACCTAACTGGAACTGCCAGTAGCTTGATCTTGAATTTTCCAGCCATTACAAAGGTGAGAAATAAATTCCTGTTGCTTATAAGCCACCTAGTTTATGATATTATAGTAGGCTGCATGGACAAAGACACTGTAGAGTGGATTTCTATGCCCCTCAATTAAAACCTACCTGGAAGGCTGGGTTTTAGTTACACAGACAAATAGTCATTTGAGTTTTGAATCCTAAGGACTGATTAGGAACATACGCTCTTCCACAGTTTCCTAGTTAAATGATTATACATTTCCTTCCTCTATATCTGATAATCTGTCAGTAGAACTTCTTCATTTATCTATCTAACCAGCCTTTCAAAACCATTTACTGAATGTCTATACTATTTCACTAGACAGTGAAAAATATTTACAATTTTAGAATCAGTTCTGACTTTCTCTTCCTGTCTCTCCTCTCCCACATATAATCAGACGTCCTGTTTACTACCAAAGCAATTGATTATTAAAATCCTGTTTTTCTCTTTTATAATAAGCTCCTAAATCTCCCCATTCAAATCCTCCTGCTTTCTATATCAGAAAGCTCTTCAAAAAACATAGTTAATACATTTTATTGCCCTACTCAAAAATTTTCCACAGTTTCTCATTTTCTGTAAAATAAAATTTACACTCCTTATCAGGAAATTCAAAATACTCCCTTCCTAGATCTCCTTCTCATTTTTCCACTTAATGCACACTCTAGTTTGGATAAATTCTGTGATTTTTTACTGAGATGCCTTTGCTCAAGCTGCTACCTACCAGAATGGCTACTCAACCTTAGCCCAGTAATCCATATCTCAGGTACGAGTCAGTCATTTTTCCAATGCAAGTGAAAGAAACCCAGCTAAATCTACCCTAAACAAAAAAAAGCAAAATTACTGGCTCATGTACCAGAAAACTCCAGAACTACAAAACGGCTTCAGACCTTAGCACAGATCTGGACCAAGATTATCGGGTTATCTCGTCCGGAATCACTCTCCATTTCTCATCTCTAATTTGTTTATGTGAGCGTCACTTTCAGGCAGGTTTCCTGTACATGGTGACTGATTAGTAAAATTACTATGTCAAAAGACAGAGGAGGAAGACTAGCATAGAGATCTAAGCAGATAAACATGTGTAAGTGGAACATTTTCTTTGCTGTGTCTGTTGTGATTTTGCAGAGCCTGGAGGCTGTTTTCTAAAACCAATAATCTGCCTTTGTCTAAAGAGCTCTGCCCCGACTGTGGCACATGCATTTGCTCTGGCCTTTCCTTGCTCTGCGACATCCATATACCCGGGTATATGAACCAATGTGTTTATTTTAGGAAGCCATAATTTGAGAAGAATGTACATCTTTAAAAATGCAAGTTAGAACAATGAGAATTCTTGGAAACATGCCTTAACAAGACAATTGCTGTCACTAATCTCTGCAGTTTTTCTAATTCAAATGATGGGAAGTTATTCAGCTTTCAAAAATCTCATGCTGTAGTTTGGTTACCTTGGCACTAGGTGAAAGACATTTGTAACAATCATGATTACACTGTGCAAACCATAAAACAAACCCTAGGTATGTTTTGCTGACATCTTAAAAAGAAACTCACTGCTTGAACTTTGAAGTTGGTCATTAAATGTCTTCTCTTGTTGGGAGGGAGAGGAGATATATTTTATATATTATTTCAAGTAATCACTAAATAACCAAAAAGTAAAAAATTAAAGTCAGAGGATCTCCTAGATTTGCTCATTTTCTCACTTTTTTATTACCCGCCTTTGATTTCTTAGACTGGAGCCTGAGGTCTACCCCAGCAGTTTATCCACATCTGTCCTGGCTCAGCACCAGTGTCCCTCAGCTGCTTATCTCTCCACTACCGGATTATGTCTCCCCAGCCATATATAGCCTATGCTACCTGCCTGGTCACTGCAAGATAATCAAAGAAGGATTTATTTTGTCTTTTCATGAAGTCATAAGAATTTCCATTTGACAGGTCTCTTAAAGTTCTCCTAATCCAACTTCTTATTTTATGGTTGATAAAATTAGGCCAGGAGAGTTCAAGGAATTTGTCTATCAACACTCAGCTAGCTAAAGGCAGGGCAGAAACTAGGAAAAGCCATTTGGAGAAACTAAGTTACACACAGCTCAGGTTAAAAACACTGAATAGCTGATGGGAGAGGAAGCAAAAAACAGTGAAAACGAAAGTAGCATCATACCGATTAAAGGAAACCAACCCCAGCACCACCGTGGTTGTCATTCCTCTGCTCAACCTTACCCACTCCTACTCTCCCTCCAGGGAGTAGATAGGATTGTTGCTTCTTGATTTCCCTATAGTTGAGTGAGGCCATGAAACAGGTTCTCCCACTGAACTGGGAGTGGAAGTGATATGTAGCCCATCACCTGAACCAATGACTGAGCAGAACAGACTATGATATCTGTTCTTCCTATTGATTTCTCACTGAGTTGGAAGAGACATGTAGTGCATCAACCTGGGTCCCTGATAAGGACTATGAAGACACAGGGCGAAAGTTTCAGTTCACCCACGTTAGAGCTATGCGGTA
>NW_007772079.1:0-5030 GCF_000696425.1 Galeopterus variegatus | reverse complement strand
GAGGGTTGCGATCCTGTTGCCGGTCCCCGGTACGGGCATGACACCGAGGGTTGCGATCCCGTTACCGGTCAGTAAAAAAAGACAAAAAGGAAAAAAAAAAACAAATATTGACAGGCTAGATAAAATAAGGTCCAACTGTATGATGTTTACATAAGATGCACTTTAAATATAAAGACACAGAAAGGTTGAAAGTAAACTAATGGAAGATTATCATGTAAATACTAACCAAAATAGCAGGGGTATGCCTATATATCAATATCGGACAAAACAGGCTTCAAGGCAGGAACTAAAAATGAGAAGTAAAGGGAAATATTTCATAATGATAAAAAGGCAAAACCAACAGGAAGAAAAAGCCATCCTAAACTGCAGACATCTAATAACATAGGTCCAAAATACATACAGCAAAAACTGACATAACTAAAAGAAGAAATACACAAGTTCATGATCATAGCTGGAAATGCTACCCACCTCTCTCGATAACTGATAGAACAAATGTAAATAAATCAGTAAGGATATGGGAAATTCAAGCAACGTGATTATCAACCTGACCCGACATACATAAAACACTATACCCAACAACTACAAAATACATTTTTCTCAAGTACACATGGAACGTTTACCAATGTACATCATATGGCAGGTCATGAAGAAAGTCTTCAAAATTTCAAAGGATTGAAATCATGGGGAACATGTTCTCTAATCTGTAACCAGATGAGTAATTGGAAGCAGATCCTCTGGCCCCAGCTGAGCCTTCAAGTGAGGCAGCCCAGCCAACAGCTTGGCTGCAGTTGCATGAGTGACCCTGACCAGAAAGACCAGCCAGGCCACTCCCCATTCTTGACCCTCACAGCTGCGGGAGGTGATAAATGTTTGTTGTTCCAGCTAAGTTCTGGGATAATCTGTTATGCAGCAAGAGATAATGAATACGTTGTCTAGCTTCTCGAGTTGGAAGCTTGGATTATTGATTTTACACATATTTTCTTTTCTAATACATGCATTTAAAAGTGATAAATTTCTCTCTAAGCACCAATTAAACTCAAAGAAAGAAGGGAGGAAATGCTAAAAGCAGAAATCAGTGAAACGGGAAACACATAGAACAGAGAAACTTAATGAAGCCTAAAATTGCTTTTTTTTGGAAAAGATTAACAAAATTGATAAATCCCTGGCAAGACTGATAAAAGAAAAGAGAGAAGACAAAGCACCAATGTCAAGATGAAAGGAGACATTATCATAGATCTTACAGACCTTTAAAAATAAGAGGATACCACGAAGAACTTTATGCTAATGCATTTGACAGCATGGATGAAACGGGAAAATTCATTGAAAAACGTATTTACCAAAATTGACCTGAAAAGAAACTGAAAGTCTGAGTAGTCCTACAATTGTTAAAGAAATCAAAGATGTTTTCAAGATTAAGCCCCAGCTGAACATCCAACCACACATTCAGTGCAGGAGACCAAGTGCACGTAATCTGAGCAGCCAGGGTGGAAAACTGCTAAGTGCAGTGCTGCTCTGTGGGGGGCAGATCGGGACCCGGCAGGGACAGGGCTGTGCCCTGGGCTGGGCGTCACCACACCATGTGCAGGCTGAGTGGTCAGGAGACACCACTGCTGGGCAGGGAACAGGGTGAATGCTCACCTTGAAGCCCCTGTGGCTGTCACCACCCCCACCCCCCACCTCCCAGCCAAAGATGGAATTGCTGGGACTCTGACTCGGCAGAAGTCAGGTGAACCAGCCTAACAGAAGTAAGTTAGTGAAAACTGACTGCATTTGTGACCGGGGTTGCCGGGGACGGGGGAGCAGGGGAGGGGCAGGTGCTGACATTCCAGTCACTGTTGGCTGGGCTGGCACAAGCATGATAGAAATGAAAACAGTGCAGCTTGTCTACAGTATTCTCTTTCTTTTAATGCAGCTTCAACCTTCCACAGCCCAGGAAAGAAACACAGTTTTATTAAAAACAATAGGCTACCCGTGAATAAATCAGAACAGCACTGATTCTGATGCTCGCCCCAGCGCCTGAGAAGGAAATCAGTGTCGAGCCAGCTCTCACGTCTGGAGATGTCTCCATCAGCACAGCCACCAGGCGCCACTAGCATCCGCAAGCATTTTCTGATTCTTATTATCTCGTGTTAAAAAATCTATTCTGAGGCCGTGGCACTGGCGGGCGACGCGAAAGGTTTCCAGTGAGGCTTGTAAACTGATGCTCTTGGCTCAAGGTCAATCCCACCTTGAGTTTCATTACTTCATCCAGTAGCTCTTTGGCCTTTTGGGAGAAAAGGAGGGGGTGAAAGTCAGGCAGGCTGGCGGGACTCAGGATGTCCCATTTCCCTGGCGCAGATTCGCGCGGAGCCCTGTGTGGGGGTGGGCAGAGCCGCTCTCCTTCCCTGGGGCGCCCACGCAGCTGCATGATGGCCTGGCCCCTTGCGGTGGGCCCCGAGTAGCCTGCTCCCAGCCAGCTCCCAGCCCTTCCTTCCACAAGAGGACATCAACCTCTGAGGCAGACATGAGGGCCACTCATCCCGGTGTCCCCAACAGCCCCCCACAAGTGTTCTGTGCAGACAGTACTCTGAATAAATGCCAGTCAATGGATGGCATTGGAGGATGGGACCACCCCCCAGCCATCCTCACCCCACAGCAAAGAAACAGAACATCAGGGGCTCCGAGAGGTTTCTGTTCCAAATGCCATGTTCCCCAGCCAACCTATTGGCCAGAAAAAGGTGGGACCGAGGAGCCACCAGCAGTCACGGAGCAGCTCCCTCCCACCTCTGCCCAGTGGGCACCTGTGTCTGCAGTGCCCGACCACCCTCCCCAAGGATGGGCACCCTGGGGCCTTCTGCTGCCCCCTCAGGTCTACGTCCTCAGGGGCAAAAGAGGGACTTCCACCTCCAGCCCAGCACCCTGGAGACCCCTACAACACCCCGCCCGCCGCCAAAACAGCCCCATGACAGTCGCGGGCTCCCTTAGTCAGGGTTTGCAGCAGGGAGCTCCACCTCCAGCCCAGCACCCTGGCGACCCCTACAACACCCCGCCCGCCGCCAAAACAGCCCCATGACAGTCGCGGGCTCCCTTAGTCAGGGTTTGCAGCAGGGAGCTCCACCTCCAGCCCAGCACCCTGGCGACCCCTACAACACCCCGCCCGCCGCCAAAACAGCCCCATGACAGTCGCGGGCTCCCTTAGTCAGGGTTTGCAGCAGGGAGCTCCACCTCCAGCCCAGCACCCTGGCGACCCCTACAACACCCCGCCCGCCGCCAAAACAGCCCCATGACAGTCGCGGGCTCCCTTAGTCAGGGTTTGCAGCAGGGAGCTCCACCTCCAGCCCAGCACCCTGGCGACCCCTACAACACCCCGCCCGCCGCCAAAACAGCCCCATGACAGTCGCGGGCTCCCTTAGTCAGGGTTTGCAGCAGGGAGCTCCACCTCCAGCCCAGCACCCTGGCGACCCCTACAACACCCCGCCCGCCGCCAAAACAGCCCCATGACAGTCGCGGGCTCCCTTAGTCAGGGTTTGCAGCAGGGAGCTCCACCTCCAGCCCAGCACCCTGGCGACCCCTACAACACCCCGCCCGCCGCCAAAACAGCCCCATGACAGTCGCGGGCTCCCTTAGTCAGGGTTTGCAGCAGGGAGCTCCACCTCCAGCCCAGCACCCTGGCGACCCCTACAACACCCCGCCCGCCGCCAAAACAGCCCCATGACAGTCGCGGGCTCCCTTAGTCAGGGTTTGCAGCAGGGAGCTCCACCTCCAGCCCAGCACCCTGGCGACCCCTACAACACCCCGCCCGCCGCCAAAACAGCCCCATGACAGTCGCGGGCTCCCTTAGTCAGGGTTTGCAGCAGGGAGCTCCACCTCCAGCCCAGCACCCTGGCGACCCCTACAACACCCCGCCCGCCGCCAAAACAGCCCCATGACAGTCGCGGGCTCCCTTAGTCAGGGTTTGCAGCAGGGAGCTCCACCTCCAGCCCAGCACCCTGGCGACCCCTACAACACCCCGCCCCCCGCCAAAACAGCCCCATGACAGTCGCGGGCTCCCTTAGTCAGGGTTTGCAGCAGCACGATGAGGTAGACGCTGGGCCACTGGTCCAACAAGCTCTCATGGTCTACACTCTGCTGTAGAAATCTGGATTCTTCGTGGGATTAATCACTGCCTCCTCTCGTCTTCTGCGTGCCTGTCCAATTCTCCTCTCCATGTCCTTCACTCACTCAAATCCCCCTACCGATTTTTGTTCCCCAGAGAGGCCCCCCGGGGCCCTGGATCCCTCCTGTGGGCCACTGCGCCCTTCCTGGACGCTCATCTTCCACTCCCACGGTCTGCTCCCTCGTTCTGGTAGGACGGAGAAAGGCTGTGTGGGAAGCGACATTTTTTGGTCCTTGAATGTCTGAGAACGCCTTTCTTCTGTGCGGCCCCAACCTTGGTGATGTGACTGAGCACAGAGCTCCCCTGGGCCGCTGAAGGCCGCACTCCTGGTTGCAGTCCTGAGTGGGCCTGTCCTCTCCCTGGGACCTCCAGGCTTCTGCACCTGCCCTGGGCCCCGACGTGGGGCCACGGTGCTGGGCACGTGGTGGGCCTTTCCCCTCCATTTGCTCTTTCTGGAACACCTGTTAGATGTCGAACCTCTTGGATCCATCCCTCTGTTTTTAGCTTTGTATTCTTGTGTTTTGGTTCCGTGGAATGAAACATCTTACTTCCTGTCGACACTTCTCTTGGCGCTTCACATGGCACCACTAGGTGGCTTTCTTCTTTTCTTCTTGCCACACCACGCTGGCCTCTGTATGCTCAGGCCCAGATGACAGAGCTGACAACCAGACGGAGTGACTCGTCTGCAAGTACAGCTCCCAGGGCTGGAGCCTGAGGAGCCCTCCCCCACCTGGCCCTGCAGGAGCCCCTGTGAGCGGGAGAGGGGCAGGGTGGGCCGGTGCTGCAGAGTGACCCTTGCTGCCTGTTGCACCAGGACGCCTTCCTCCAGGGCAAGATCAGTGTCTGATCCTAACTGCACCCTTGGGATTTTTTTTTTTTTTTTTTTTTTTTTTTT
>NW_007772078.1:4031-5030 GCF_000696425.1 Galeopterus variegatus | reverse complement strand
ATGATGCTTCTCAGGCTTGGACATACCATAGTGTCACACCTGTGGATGTTCTTGTGTGTTCCTGAGGGAGAGACTTTGCCAGGGTTCCAACCTAGCATGCAGCTTCATTCCTGCAGCTAAGATTGCAAGGAAGTCTTTAATCTAAATCTCAGGGCCCCTCCATATGTCAGATTTCTGCATTAGAGCAAAAGATGCTGGGCCAAAGATCCCCTCAACCCACAGCTGATGATGAAGCGCAAGAAGGCACAAGAGAGATATATGAAAATGCCAGAGTTCATTCAACAGTCCAGTTTTTCCACAAGCCACATACATCTCTCTATGCTTGTGCTTTATGCTCTAACCTGATCATCTGCATGTATCCTGTCCTTGTCACTCCCTACCTATATAATGTTTGACAAAATTTAGAGGGAAAATTTTAAAGAAAACTGCCTCACATGAAATATTGAAAACAAAAGCAGTCTTGGGTTCAGTTGCCTAAAAGGGAAGAGAGGCTATAATAATAGGAGCCATGCGAAACAGACACCATCATTTAAAAACCATACTGCAGTTTGCATCAGAGTTCATCAAGAGAGTTCTGGAAGCTTTCTGCAGAATTTAATTATTTGTATTGATTTGGTTTGGGTTTTTCAAAGCTCAAATGCTTGTGGATTCCTTGACCTTCTTAAGCCTCACTCTAAATATATGTGTTTTTGTTTTTATAAAGATTAGGTATTACAGCCTCTTTTTCGCCTAGCATCTTTAGTGGCACGACAAGGCTCAGCTCCAAATGTCTGGCCACAGGCCGCCGGCACCCACCATCATGTGCATAGGTGAGCACCTGAGCTTTCGCCTTTCACCACAGCTGGAGAAGGCTCTAGAAGGGCACCATACCCTGTGGAAAAGCAGAGGGGAAATGGAATTGTAGCATCAGGCAGATTTCTAAACAAAGCAGCATTACTGGACTGCAGGGTAGCCTGGGCGTTTCACAAGCCTGGTGTTTGGACTTCTGTTTGTTCCACA
>NW_007772078.1:0-2341 GCF_000696425.1 Galeopterus variegatus | reverse complement strand
GTTGCTGAGAGGGAGCTGGTCATGCAGGCACATGCCAGCTACCTGGCCAGCCTTACTCAACTGTCAAAACCTTCAGCTCCACCAAAACTAAGTGTTGAGCATAAATCCAATTATTTTTACTAAACAATGCTGACAAACTGGTATATTCTGCACTGAAACAACTGGTAGACCCAGTGGAAAACAGCATTTGTCTTTTCCTTTTTGTCTTTTTTCGTGTCCGGCAACGGATCACAACCCTCAGTGTCTCACCCGCACCTCGCTCAGCCAGTGAGCGGGAACCGGTCTGTATGTGGGATCCGAACCCTCGGCGGGAGGGCCACTGCGCTCCCAAGCGGCGCACTGTAGCAGTGCGCCACCGGGCCGGCCCCAGAAAACAGCATTTGTCTTTAATTAGTACATTTTAATGTTTCGGCCAAGGATCAGCACAGCTCTATGAACTCTGTAGATAAGCACGTGGTCAATTTAGACCTGCTGAGATTAACTCATGCTATGCACTCTTTCTCTTAAAAGCAAAATGCCACTAAACTACTTTACTTTATATTTGAGCTGGAACTTAAATGGCTCTTTGCTGTAATTCTACAGTCAGTGTTTTCAGAATAGACTCCCCCTCACCCAATTTAAACAAAATGGAAGGGATGTGCCGCTGCAGGCAGTTCTTTCTCCTGCTGGCATGCCTCCTTCTCAGCCCTCACCTTCCACTTCATCTCCAGGATGGCCCTTTCCACCTCCTCCAGGGCTCGCTCCCTCCTTTCCACAGCTCTCTCCCGCCATTCCACAACCCTCTCCCTCCTAAGCACCTCCTTTTCCCTGTGGCTGGCCCATAAAGCCAGGGCACCCACCTGCTCCAGCAGCCTGCCCCAGTCACCCTCGATGCCCATGGGGAGCTGGGGCCCTTGGGGCCTTGGGTCCTGGCGCTGCCCTGCCTGACCATGGCCACTCTTCTCCAGCTCCTCTCTGTGCATGCTTTTCAGATGCTTCCACAGAGCTGTAGTGCCCACATTGACCCCAGGGCCACGGCTCACCTGCCGTCCACACAGGCGGCAGGTGGCAAACTGGTTGGGGTGGTGCCCAGCACGAGCAGGGGCCAGGTGGAAGTACTCCCACACCTCAGAAAACCGGGTTCCCTTGTTGTGGGGCATTGGAGAGTGCACAGCACTTGCAAAAGGGCCAACCAGTTCCCCCGTCTCACTGATCTCCTCCTCCTCCTTCATCTCTAGGTCCCCCTTTGCCTTCATCCTGGTTCCCTCCTCTTCCTCCTCTTCTCGCCTCATCGTGTCTCTGCTTCTGCAGCTTTCTTTATGATGTGCCTAGACGTGAGCCAAGAGTTGTAGCTGAAGCACAAATTAAATCATTTGGGGGAAGGGACTGTGCTAACTCTTGGGGATCCACAATAATGGTCAGCGTCTGGCCACACCTGGGTGGTGTGATGTTTTCTCCTTTCTGCTTCACTGGAGAGTCAGGGTGAGTCAGACACAAGCAGGATGGCCTATGAGTACATTCTCTCCATGCTCCAGATACTTACTGATCCCTCTTTGACTAAGCTGGAAAGACAACACACATTTGTTCCTGCAGCAAATGTGTTTCCTGTCCAACAATTACAAAGCTCTTCAGTGAACTCAGTGTTCCCTACGTCAATGACCACAACAAGTATTTTTGAATATTGAAAATTTTAGGTTTTTCTTGATTCTCCTCTTGGTTGCTTCCACTATTTCTGTGTTCCTTGTTTCCTATAAAATATGTTTTGGAGGCAGAAGGAACAGCCTCAGGTTTCAAGCTGTTCAGGATCCCCAGGGCTGGGGTCTCACTGGGTCTTCCTAAGAGCAGACGAAAGCAAGCACAGACAGATGCTGTTGTAGAGAGAGTCTTGCTTCCCAAGAACTGTTGCAACAAGCAACCCAGAGCTGCAAAGCCTGCCAGGATCTAGGCAATAAAGTTCCCAATGTGAGGTCACTTTGTCCCTAGAGGTCCCTCTGAGGCTGAGATTTTAAGAAATCCAAACCGTGGGCCTCGCTGTTTTCAGCAGGAGGAGCAGACATGCCCAGAGAAAGAGGTGGAGCACATCTCCACAGGTGTGGTGTTGTCTGGTTGTCCTCGCAAGCAGCTCACTGTACTCCACTTCCCCAGCACAATCACCTGCAAAGCCAACAGCCAATAAGACCTTCCCAAAACACCTTACTTCAAATGTTTGTCTTATTTACCCCATTTTGAAGATAAATAAATAAATAAACAAAATTATATTGCATTTTCAAAACAGCCTGACTTCTCTCTCTTTTCTTGGGACATTCCTTAAATGAATAACAGCCTTATTCATTAAGCTTTGCAACCCCAAACAAGTCCCCCT
>NW_007772077.1:0-5030 GCF_000696425.1 Galeopterus variegatus | reverse complement strand
GGGTTGCGATCCGTTGCCGGTCACGAAAAAAGACAAAAAGGAAAAAAAAAAACAAAAAACACAAGACAATGTATGCACACAATAAGTTTATGTTTTGCCTTAAATTGTTTCCTTTTTGTATTAAAATGCTACAGCTTCCCAAATGGATTGTTCAGGTTATACTAACATGAAGAGTTAAAACTCATCTCAGGAAGATTTCCACTTTTATCCAAGGTAAAGTAAGAAGAACCCATTTGCCCTCTTTGCATAAAACAACTAAAAATGACATTATATATATATATATATTTATACATTATACATTATATATATATATTTATACATTATACATTATATATATATATTTAAGTAATGCCTCTTAATGTATTAAACATCATACAGTAAAGGATAGTGTTCTCTAAAATATGGGAAACAACTAGGTGAGCCTATGATTACTTCATCTATTCTGCTAGAGGAATTTTCCAGATTGTAGTGCTGGGAAGAAAGACCCAGTCAGAGCCTAGGGTCTTCCTGAAGTGAGAGTTCAGGGAAATCAAAGTAGCTTGAGTTTGCAGCACACAGTAAGTGAAAGGAGAGCCTGCATGCAGAGAAAAACAAAAACAAACAAACAAACA
Organism: Galeopterus variegatus; assembly: GCF_000696425.1. Classification (NCBI taxonomy): domain Eukaryota; kingdom Metazoa; phylum Chordata; class Mammalia; order Dermoptera; family Cynocephalidae; genus Galeopterus; species Galeopterus variegatus. The sequence goes on along the minus strand of NW_007772077.1, from coordinate 4,419 downwards.
ATCCCCAGAGATCTTCAGAAGATTCATCTGAAGTATTCGGTTCAGTGCAGTTCAACTCATGAATGTGAGGAAACTATGCAAGACAAGAAAGACAGAATTAAATAAGGAGTACCAGGACCTCAGAGAGGACAGGGATATTGCCTGTTCCAATCAGTCAGAGTAGGAAACTCAATAATTCATGAAGCATAATTTAGTGTACTAAGAAGGGTATAAATACTGCTTTGGTGCCACATAACGAAGCTCACAGGCAAAACTGAAAAGGATCAAACTCTCTCTAGGTAACTTAACCATGCTAGGATACAGTTCAATAATACTTTTGGGAATATAATAGTTCTCTCTTATTCATGGGGACTATGTTCTGAGACTCTCAGTTGATGCCTGAAACTATGGATAGTACCAAGCCATATAGTATGTTTCTTTCCTATCTATGCATACCTATGATAAAGTTTAATTCATAAATTAGGCAGAGCAAGAGATTGGAAACAATAACTAATAATAAAATAGAACAATTATAACAAACTACTGTAATAAAAATTACGTGAATGTGGCCTTTCTCTCTCTCAAAATATTTTATTGTACTGTGGCCATAACTTTTGCAGTTTGAAGAGTGACAGCAAAACTAGCATAAATTTCTTTTTCCTTCTTCACAGTTTCATAGATGGGAGATTTATTCTCATTGTAGATCTTAGCAACCTCAACATACAATTTTTTTCTTTCCTTATTAAGTTGAGAACTTTCACCTTTTTATTTAAAGGAAGAAATTTTTGGCTTCTCTCTCAGCTTCCAAATTGCCAGCATCATTACTCTTGTGCTTTAGACCCTTATGACGTAAAACAAGGGTCACTTGAACACAAGTGCTGTGATACCATGGCAGTCGATCCAGTAACCAAGACTGGATACTAAGTGACTAACTGGTGAGGGGCATGGACAATGTGGATATGTGGGATGAAGGAATGCTTCACATCCTGTGCAGAAGAGTGGGACTGTGCTAAATTCCATCATGCTACTCAGAACAGTGTGCACTTTAAAACTTATGAATTGTTCATTTCTGGAATTTTCCACTTAATATTTTTGAACCATGGTTGACCACCTGTAACTGAAACTATGAAAAATAAAACCACAGATATAGGGGAACTATTGTATAAAGAAGATGCAGCATCTAATATTCAGTGTTGGGCAGTCAAAAATAAATAAATAAATAAAAATGACCAGCCATGCAAAGAAATAGAAAAAATCCTACCCATAATCAAGAGAAATATTAATTAATGTAAACTGAATCAGAAATGATTAAGATGATAGAATTAGCAGGAAAAAAGACATTAAGATAGTTACTATGTCTGTCTTCCACATGTTAAAAAAAAAGTAGAGGAAGCATTTAGCATGTTAAGTAGAAAGATTGAAGATTAAAAAATAAAAGACCTAAATTGAACTTCCAGAGATGAGAATATAATATTTGAGATGAAAGTGCCCTGAATGTTAATAGCGATGGATTAGACCCTTGGGAAAAATGTTCAGTAAATTTGAAGCTACAATAATGGAGTCTATATAAAATGAAACAGAGGGAAAAAAAAAGAAAAGAGCTTCAGTAAACTATGGGACAAATTCAAAAAGTTAGAAATAGATGAAATTAAAGTGCCTGAAGGAGAAGTTGAAAAATTACTTAAAGACATAATGGCTGACATTTTTTACCCCGACTTGATGCTCACAGATTGAAAAACTTAAATGAACCTAAGCACAAAGAAAACACCAATGCATAGCAAAATAAAATTACATAACACCAGAGATGAAGTCAAAACGTTGAAACTTTAAGAGAACTAGACATTGCAAATAGATAAACAACATAAAGATGGCAGTAGATTTTTTTTTGTCAGAAAACATTTTGATAGAAGACAAATGGAAGCAGTTTTTAAAGTACTGAAAAAAACAATCAAGCTAGAATTCTTTATATCCCCCAAAATTTTCAAAATAAAACAAATTAAAGATGTTTTTTCCAGAAATATATAAGTGAAATAACTGATCACCAGTAGATGCTCCATTAGAGATGTTAAAGGAAATTCTTCAAGCAAAAGGTAAATAACAGATCAAAATTGGATCTATACAAAGGAATAAAGAAAACTGGAAATAATAACTGTATTAAATATGAACAATTTTTTCTTATTTTAAAAAGAGAATCAATAATTTAAAGCCAAAATAATAGCAATGTAATGTGGGATTTATAGTATAGATAGAAGTAAGATGTAGAACAACAATAGCATGAAGCCCTAGAAGGTCAAAGTAGAAATTATAAGGTTCGTTTACTATAGATGAAGTAGTATAATATCATATGAAGGAATATTGTGCTATGTTACAAATGTGTACTATGAATCTTACTAAGGTAACAACAACAAAGAGTTGTAGCTCATAAATGAAGAAAGGGGATAAAATTTTAAAAAATAAAAAATACACAACAAATTCAATAGAAACCAGATAAAGAGGGGAAGGGGAACAAAGAAGATATGGGGGAAAACAAATAACAAGTTGTATCAATAATTATGTGTTTTAGTCCATTTTGTGTTGCTATAACACAAATACCCGAGGCTGGGTAATTTATAAGGAAACAAAGTATATTTGGCTTACAATTCTGGGACAGTTGCATCTGGCATGGGCCTCAGACTGCTTCTACTCATGTCAGAAAATAGCAGTCTGCTGGTGGGTACAAGCAGATCACATGGTGACAGGAAGCAAGAGAGAGAGAGGAGGTGCCAGGTCCTTTAAACAATCAGCTCTTGTGGGAACTAATGGAGGAAGAACTCACTCACTACCCCTTCTCCCCCAGGGAGAGCATTAATCCATTCATGAGGGACCCACCCCCATGACTGAATCAGTTTCCAACCCTGCCACATTGGAGATCAAATTTCCACATGAGTTTTGGAGGAGTCTGCTGGTAGGTACAAGCAGATCACATGGTGACAGGAAGCAAGAGAGAGAGAGGAGGTGCCAGGTCCTTTAAACAATCAGCTCTTGTGGGAACTAATGGAGGAAGAACTCACTCACTACCCCTTCTCCCCCAGGGAGAGCATTAATCCATTCATGAGGGACCCACCCCCATGACTGAATCAGTTTCCAACCCTGCCACATTGGAGATCAAATTTCCACATGAGTTTTGGAGGGGACAACACATCCAAACTCCATCATTATGTTAAATATAAATGATTTAAACACATCAATTAAAAGGCAGAGATTGTCAGACTGAATGAAAAGGAAATACCCAATTTATCCTACCCATGAGAAAATAACTTTAAATATAAAAATACAAATATTTTGAGTCAAAACAAGTAAGAGGACCTATAATGCTAAATTAACTAATAGAAAGCCTGAATGGCTCTGCTAATATCAGAAAAAGGAGATTTCAGAGCAAAGAAAATTATGAGGAAGAAAGCATGCCACTTAATGAGTAAGTAGCCAATATGTCTAGAAAACTTAACGATTCTAAGTTTATACACTTAATGACATAGGTTAAAAACATATGAAGCAGAAATGGATATAACTTTAGAGAGAAATAGACAATTTTACACTTACTGTAAGAGATTTCAAAAACCTTCTCTAATTAATTAACTGAATAGTTAGGCACACAATCAGATAATACAGATTTGAATATCATTATAGACCAAACTCACCTAATTTATGTTTATAGAATACTTTGCTGAACAAAGGCAGAATACACATTCTCTACAAGTATATGTAAAACATTTATTAAATAGATTATATTCTGAGCCATAAGACAAATCTCAGTAAATTTAAAGGATTCAAGCAATACAAAGTATGTTCTTAAATTACAATGATATTATATTATAAATTAAGAATAGAAAGATATCTGAAACATTCCCCAAATGTGTACAAACTCGATAGTGTATTTCTAAATAATCCATTATCAAACAAGGTAACAAAATATAAATTAAAAAGTGTTTTGAACTGAATGAAAATGAAATAATAACATATCAAAATTTGGGGGATACAGCTAAGCAGTAATTGGAAGAATATTTTTAGCACCAAATGCTTACATTAGAAAGCATTGGTCTCGAAACAAAAACCTCATTTTTTACCTTAAAAACAAGGGTAAGAAGTGAAGCCAAAAGTATGAAAAAGCAAATAATTATCACATTGGAAATAAATGAAACAGAAGACAGAAAAACAATAACAAAAACTAGTGAAACTAATAGTTGGTTGATGAAACAGATAAATAAAATTGATAAAACTTTAGCCAAACTGGTTAGGAAAAAAGAAAACAAATGACCAACATCAGGAATGAGTGAGTGAAAATCACTAAAATTTCTACAGATATTTAAAGAATAAAAAGTTAATATTATTGGGCCGGCCTCGTGGCGCACTGGATAGTGCACCGCTTGGGAAGCGCGGCGGCGCTCCCGCCTGAGGGTTCGG
>NW_007772076.1:4399-5031 GCF_000696425.1 Galeopterus variegatus | reverse complement strand
TTTTTTTTTTTTTTTTTTTTTTTTTTACTGAAGGATATTGTAGATTGTAGTCAAAAAGATTTAAAGTCACAATAATTGCTTGGTCAGAGAGATGCAAATCTTCGACTTTGAAGGGAAAGGCAGTGTTTCTAATTGTATTATTCAGATAGTAGAAGTGACTATATGGAACAAATTAATAAGGTACAGTTCTATCTTTAAAGACATTACAGTCTAAATGGAACTATTTTAGCCCAATATATTCAACCCAGACCTCTCTTTCTGAGTGCTGTATTTTACCTTCTACCATCTAGTCATTTTTGAAGGTGAGTTTGGTTTCTGCCACTTACTGATTGAATTATAGTGCATTGTTGAATGAATGGATAAAGGCTATAGATTAAAAATATTCCAATAATACAGAAAAACATTTGTAACATTTTAGGAGAGTGGCTCAGACTTAACATTATAGGAGCTAAGGAGAAATCACATCATGTTTGTAGATATGAGATGTACTGAGATTTCACTGAAGAAACTGAAAATGATATTTCATATCTTTTCTGCTTGCATGTTGTTTTGCTGCCAGATCAACCACTACGTAAAGCCTAGTGCAGAGTTTAGAGTACAGGTATGTACTTTCAGCCGGCACAAACCTGCTG
>NW_007772076.1:0-2847 GCF_000696425.1 Galeopterus variegatus | reverse complement strand
AGGGTTGCGATCCATTGCCGGACATGGAAAAAGACAAAAGACAAAAAAAAAAAAAAAAAAATAAGAATTATAGTTCTCTTTATGAAAAGATAAAGTACTTACAGGATTTCCTTATAGATAGATGAATAAACAGGTTAGTTTTATTTTTCTATTCAAACCATTCTTAGGACAATACCCTGGTTGTAACCATATACCACAAGAAAAACACAAAATAGATTGATAAAGAATCCCATGCAGGACAGGGTACAGCAATAATGAATCTGATGACCTGAAATAACGTGTGTGTGTGTGTGTGTGTGTGTGTGTTTTCCTTCTTTGTTGAGTAGCTGTTTTATTTAGGTAATGATGATGGCTAAGTTACTGAAGTTTTGTGAAAGAGGAAAATAATTGACATGTATTAAGTGCTCAATATAAATCCAGGACTAGTTCCATGAAAGAAATAGTGTTAACATTAATGAGTCTTATAGCTAAAATGTCTTGATCAGTTGATTAAAACTGAAGTATGCCTAGATACAAAAATTCTGCCCTTTTTATTTCTTCTACCAACTCTTCTTTCTTCAGTTACCTTGAATCCATATCCCGAAACTTATACTTGATATTTTTTCCCCACATAATTAGTTATGCACCTGTCTTGCTTTACATATTTTTGTTTTTCCAGATTTATCTGTTCATCTGTCAGATGAATTAATTTCAAGTATGATTGTTAGGTCCCTGGAACTGAGAACCTGACTTTAAGAAAGCCCCCACCCTTTGGTTTTGTGTCTCTAAGTTTCATTCCTCCACATTTCTATCTCCCTAAGTCTCTGTTCCCACCAGCAGGCTGAACAAGCTGTACCCAGAATGTAACATTGTAACTGTTTCCCTCCATTAACCCAAGGTTTCTGTCTCCCCAAGTCTCTGTTCCCATGAACAAGCTGTACCCGGAATGGAACATTATGACTGTCTTTCTAGGCTAGGCCAGATGTCAATCTTAACTCTGTAAAAGAAGACACCCAACTACCTCTCAGAGCTGATGCCCTTTTTCAGCTCAGCCTAGCAGGTCTGCTTGCTGCTTACTAATAAAATCTTGTCTTCTAAAAAAAGACAAAAAAAAAAAAAAAAAATCAGCTCTCCTAGGGCCGAGCCCGTGGCGCACTCGGGAGAGTGCGGCGCTGGGAGCTCAGCGGCGCTCCCACCACGGGTTCGGATCCTATATAGGGATGGCCGGTGCAGTGAGCTCACTTGGCACCAAGCCAAGGGTTGCGATCCCCTTACCAGTCACAAAAAAAAAAAAAAAAAAAAAAAAATCAGCTCTCCTAGGGCCGAGCCCGTGGCGCACTCGGGAGAGTGCGGCGCTGGGAGCTCAGCGGCGCTCCCACCACGGGTTCGGATCCTATATAGGGATGGCCGGTGCAGTGAGCTCACTTGGCACCAAGCCAAGGGTTGCGATCCCCTTACCAGTCACAAAAAAAAAAAAAAAAAAGAAAAGAAAAGAAAAAGAAAAGAAAAATCTTGTCTTCGTTTACCTGGCTAGCATCTACTTCCTCAGTGACCTTACAACGATGTCCATAGGTGAAATTCCCATTAATACCCTTTATTTTCACCAATTAAATCACAAGAATAAATATATTTGTACTGGAAGACGCTGCCAGAATCTTAACCTACGGAAATGGCACATAGCTGTTTAGCACCTTACCTAAGCAGATTAGAGACTACGGTTTGCACCAATGAGGAGTAGTTCTATTTTACATTCACCACCCCAACTGGACTGGTAAATAGGTAGCACTTTTTTCCTCAATAGTAGGCTGAGAAATGATCTTACTGGGACATAGCCAGCATTTTAAATGAAACGGAATAGCAAAAATAGACCAGAGGAGAGTCAAATAGAATAGGAAATTTCAGTGCATTGTAAAAGTAAATATTTAATGTAGTACAAAGATAAGGGATATACTGAATTATCACTAAATAACTCTGAAATTTTCTTTCTTCTGTCTTTTTCACTTTGCATTTTATTTTGCTGCCAGATCAACCTTTACACAGAGCCTATTTCTAAGGTCCTATCTAACCACTCAGCAACTCATGGCAGAAGTCACTAATTGATCCCTCAACAGTATTTAATAGGGTGCTTTCCTGATGAATCCAGAGGAGATTTAGAATTTTTTTTCCCAGTACTCTAGGCTGTTATTTACCTATTTACAATTTCCAGTGCTGTAGGCAATTACCAATTGTGTCAAGATGGTAGAGAGAACAAAACCATGTTATAAGCGTATGTAGTCAAATGCTAGCTGCATCTTTGTATATAATTGTCAATATCTGCTTTTACCCAAGTTGCATACTAATGCTTTCAATACTTTCTTATGAAGACTACTTTACACAACTTCCAAATCTTAGACTTAACAGCACTCTGTAAACCATAACGTTTTTTCTGCTAGAACAAAAGGTTAAAATAGTTTTTTTGTCTGAAGCAGAAACATGATTTTAGAGTCTCTTAATATTTGGAATCTATAGTGTAGATGATATATACATAAATGTTATTTTGTTTTGCCTATGTAGCATTTTAACATCCTTTCAATATTTGGGATTATTGCTTTTATATGTGAAATAGGGCCCCACCTCATAAAACCCCCTAAATCTAGACCCTTGGTCTTAACCTCTGGTAGGTAAAGTTCTCATGGAAACTTGATCTGAATTCAGTTAACTGAATGCTCTCATCACTAAAAGTTTGCAGGCCCTGGGGAAGCTCTAACAATAGGGACTTAACTATATCTATCTTTTCTTTCCTTCCTTCCTTCCTTCCTTCCTTCCTTCCTTCCTTCCTTCCTTCCTTCCTTCCTTCCTTCCTTCCTTCCTTCCTTCCTTCCTTCCCTC
>NW_007772075.1:0-5031 GCF_000696425.1 Galeopterus variegatus | reverse complement strand
TTGCATTTCAGATTGTGATAAACAAGAAAATAAGTTGAGCAGGGAAGAGGGATAAAAAAAAATGGGGGGGATTGAGCTCACATTTTTTTAAAGTGGTTGTATCAATTTTTTTGTAGTTCTATTTTTTAAAAAATTTTTATTTTTAATACTTTATTTTATCATTACAAGACATAAACATTTTTTGTGGCCCTTTACCAATTTCTCCCTAGCCACCCTCATCTCCCCTTTCCCGCCTCTAGTTCCAGTTCCATTCTCTCTCCTTTTGAGAGTTCAAGGAAATATTGTGATTGCTTTTCTTCCTTCCTTTCTTTCTTTTTGTTTGTTTCTTTCCTTTTTTTCCAGTTCCCACTTATGAGTGAGGACATGCACTATTTCTCTTTCCATACCTGGCTTATTTCACTTAATGTAATTTTCTCTAAGTTAATCCATGTTGTTGTGAATGGCAGAATTTCATTCCTTTTTATGGCAGAGTAGTATTCCATTGTGTATATATGTTGCTTTGCCTCCCACAGATTTGTCACTTCTCTTCCCCTGGATGACGGAACCACAAAAAGGATTACTCAAAGCCCATTTCTTCTGAGCAGTGAGAGACCCCAGAGGGGTTAATCTCCCAGAACCCTCAAGAGCAAGACATTCCTTCTTTTTGGGAAATTAACCACGAATTGGGGTTCTTACCCCACATTTATTCTCCAGGCCACAAAGTTACTGGAAAAGAACATAGGTGTGATTTTAGCTAAGTATCATTTAACAATATAGGCTAGTAACTTCAGTCAAACAAGCAACATCATTGTAACACAGCTAGAAACTGGTGGAGCTGAGAGGCCAACTAACAATAGATTAAATTAAATGTGTGCAGTGAATCCTATTTTTCTTTTTACTGCTAGCCTAAAATAAGGGTTGAGTTTTGTGATGATTAATTTTATGTGTCAATTTGACTGGGCTAAGGGATGCCCAGATAGCTAGCAACACATTACTTCTTGGTGTGTCTGTGAGATTGTCTATGGAAGACAATCCTTCTCACAGAAGGATTTTAGGGCTCTTATTGCATTTGAGTCAGTAGAATGGGTAAACGAGGTTGGCCTAACCAATGTGGATGGGCATTATCCAATCCACTGAGGAACTGAAAAGAAGAAAAAGGCAGAAGCATGGCAAATTATCTATCTTTCTTCTTGTGCTGGAGCATCCATCTTCTCCTGCCCTGGGACATTGGACATCAGCACTCCTGGTTCTCAGGTTTTCAGACTTGGACTGGAACTACAACACCAGTTTTCCTGGGCCTCCAGCTTCTGAATAGCAGATTGTGGAACTTCTCAGTCTCTATAATTGAGCAAGCCAATCCCTCATAATAAATCCCTTTCTTAATAAATATATATATAAAGCCAATTCCCTTTCATAATAAATATATATATCCTATTTATTCTGTTTCTCTATAAAACCCTGATTAATACAAATTTCATTAGTGAAAGGTAAATTAAACTCTATTGAAATGTAATGATGCAGAAGGGACTAGATAACTAAAACTTGTTGGGCATTGTAGATAAAGAGTAGTTTTGAAGAACCTTCATGAATCTGCAGGACTTTTACAACTCTAGGATAAGGATATTTTCATTCAGTTTTACTCTCTTTTTCATATTTACTTCCTGCCATACTTCCTCCTGAGGATTTTCCCACTTGAAAAATCCTGAATGTTTGTTTGCTAGATTTTGCCTGAATATGTTCAGAATCTCTTAGAGATTATCTACGATATCACTCTGTCAATAGGAGACAATAACCCAGGTGTGTTTTGGCCTGAAAATTCTTCCCACCTTAGTATCTGATCATACAGTTAATGAACACTTTGTTAGTGCCATAAATATAAAAGTCATGCATAAGGTTTATAAAATCCTGAATGGAAAACAGGAATTTTGTTCTATGTTTCCAGGTCACTTCCATCCAAATTTGTTTCTACTTTCATCCTTCCTCCAACTCTACCACATCATGTGTATATCTATCCAGGGGAATCCAAATCACCACTTTGCTGGATTAACTATTAAATTTCCTAAATGGTGACATTCTGCATGATGCTGATAAACCAAGAATATTTTCCAGGCTTACTGCTGGATCAGAGCAGAACCCAGTGGCTGGTTATGTTCTCTTTTCCTTCCTAACCAACTCCAGGAAGAAAGGACTTCCTCTACTGGGCTAATTCCCAAAATGACTTCTGATGTTCCTCAGCTTGGGGGGAGTCATTCCCAGTAGGCCCCTAGAGGAAATTACACTCTGTTTGACTTCTCTCCTCCCCTAGTATCATGTCTATGTGTATATGAATGAAAACTGTTTAAAATAAGCTTCAAAAAGAAATTTTGATATATAGAATCAAGAAGTAAACACTAGGAATTGCAGTTTAGGAACAGAAGTAATCCTCAGAGCAATTGTCATAAGCAGACTGAGGGACTTACAGAACAATGTGGTGTGGAGGGAGATATCAAGTGGAACTGATTGAGTACTGATGTTAATTGTGTTGTACAAGCTCAGAATCACTGTCAGATTCCAGCTCTTAGCTTCTTCTTCCTCTCTCTTCCATTTATTACAAACTCTCACAACATCTTAAGTTCCTAAATTCTTGGGAAAGAATGGGAACAAGAGAAGGATGCCCACTCTCACCACTCCTATTTAACATAATATTGGAAGTACTAGCCAGAGCAATCAGGCAAGAAAAAGAAATAAAGGCATCCAAATCGGAAAAGACGAAGTCAAACTCTCCCTGCTTACAGATGACATGATCCTATATATAGAAAATCATAAAGATTACCAAAATAATCTTAGACCTGATAAATGATTTCAGCAAATTTGCACAACCAACACACAAAAATCAGTACCTTTTTTATACTCTAACAATGAACCAGCAGAAAAAGAAATCAAGAAGGCAGGCCCATTTACAGAAGTTATCAAAAAATAAAATACCTAGGGATTGATTTAACCAAGGAGGTGAAAGATCTCGACAATGAGAACTACAAAATACTACTGAAAGAAATCAAAGAGGACACAAAAAGATGGAAAAACAGTGGCCTTTATTATAACTGAGTTATGTATGTACATATAGTTATATAGTTATATATATATAGAGAGAGAGTTATATATAACTGTAATTTGTTCTATTACGAGTTATATGAATTTTGCACAATTCTCTTAATTTGTTTTAAGCTTGATTTTTCTTATTTGTACAACAAGATCAATATTATTAATCCCTTCATAGAGATGTATATACTCAAGTTCAGGAATGTGAAGGACACTAAATAAGAACATATGTAAGTGCCTGGCATTTTTTTGACTCAATAAATGGTATCTACTGCTTTTAACTATTATTCCCTTTACAAAAATCCTAACACCAAAACTATATGCTTCTTCCAACAGAGGCAGTCAAAATCAAGACTGATAGAAAAATTTCCCCCATCAATACCATTTAAAAATGGTGTTTTCTGCTTTAATTGACCTGGATTAAGTGTTCTAAAGAAATATAAATAAAAATGCGTCTGCTTTATGCTGACCATATTCTTTTCTTGAATGAGGATTCTGGATTGTGTAAATGAATCCTATCTTCCTGGGGTAGATAATGATGATGATGAAATATACTAAAATAAAAGACACACACTGCAATTGCCTGGCTTCTTTCCAATGCTAATCTACCCAGGGGTCTGGTTCTGTCACTGGACAGTGCCTCAGACTCACGTTCTACCATAGCAGGACAGAGCATGTCCCCTCAGGGATTTAGGCTGAGCCAGCTACATCACATTTCCTGTGACTGATCTCTTCAAAACTGAAAGGCAGGCCGGAGTCCTGGAAGAATAGTCCATGATCCACTGTTCTAATGAGTAATCATATGGGCACTTATTGATGGATCATAGAACAAACGGAAGTAACCATTCCTATGAAATAATTGCATTTTTTCCTTGTTGACTACTTAGCTCATTACTGCTAAAAAAGAAAAAAAAATAACCTTCCTTCTTTGACAGAGACTCTCATAAATACTGTACTTTTCTGGCAGTATGGACAGGAGGAGGAAGAGAAAGAAAGAAGCAGGGAGGGGATCAACACAGAAAATAATTTTTGCATATCCTGCTCTAAACATGCTTCTTTCAAACATGGGAAAGGCATGGAGGGATTACATAAGTGTCGTTTAATGACCATGAAATAGTTTTAAGGGCAAACATGGTTCAGGGTGAACTCCTGATTAGCGATATAATTAACCTTCTCTATGATTACAATAGTTAATTAATAGGCCAGGAGTTCAGAACATGTCTATCTGTGGAAGAAATTTTGCTCCCTTTGCTTTAACAAATGCCAGTACAAATCACAATGAGAGTCCTTTTTGAGAGTTCTTAGGGCTGAAATGAAGGCATAACTTTGTCTTTTGTATTACAAACTAATTTTTGATTTCAAAACTTTGCAAAATTTTTTGCCATGTAATTAATTCATTTGATGCTGAGAAGCATCAAACGATGGGGTGATGCGAGTTGTCTTGGTGTTAAATTATACATTTACCTAAAGCTGGGGTAAAGTAATCCCAGAGAGTTTGTTAAAATATTTACAATGCCAATTAGTGTAATGGGGGCGGTAGATTCTGTACAAGATAGCTTTGAAAAGCAGGAAAACCAGCTAAGTAAATGTAGAAAAACAAAGAGCAAAACACACCTTTGCAAAGAAGTTAAAAAATGTTTTCAGAGCCATCAACACATTTTTTTCCACCCAAGCCCACCAAGAATGTGGTTTTGTACACCTTTGAGTATTTGGTCCATGATGCTTAAAACTTATGCGAGGACATCTTTCAGGAAGAGCAAATCAGAGCAAATAATTTTAGCCCCTTGCTGTAAGGGCTGTCCCCACTGTTGGTGCAGGGCAGAGTCAGATTGGGTTGGTGAATAGGTGGGAGGGGTGAACTGTTGGTTCTTGTGGTGCCAAAAAGAAGTTGATCCTGCAAAGCTCCCAAGTCCGCATTATCCTCAAGAAAAAGAGTGGGGCTACTCTACTTCCTTCCATGTACCTGTCCTGATC
>NW_007772074.1:2800-5031 GCF_000696425.1 Galeopterus variegatus | reverse complement strand
GCAGGAACCGGTCTCCACATGGGATCCGAACCCTCGGCGGGAGCGCCGCCGCACTCCCAAGGATGAGGTTTTATGAGATAATCTAGGTTTTACTATTTATAAAGCTACATCTAGGCACAAATTTTAAAATTTCACCAAAACTGTCAACTCTCAGTATTGCATACCATTCCCATACTGGCGACTGAGCACAGATTTTTCTGACTTAACAGACAATAATCTTCTCTTCCCTACTATAACACGCTTTCACAGCTTATTGTTTCTTTCTTCCATGGCACGTATCATCATTTGCAATTAATTGTTTTTTATTTGACTGGCACCCCCACACAAACCAGACTGCAAGCTCCGTGACAGTGGAGAGAGATCTTTTCTCTTTTACTTACCACTGTTTCCCCAGCATAATGCCTGGCACATAAAGTGAACAGCCAGCCAATAGTTTAAAGAGAGCAGTCACTGGAAATATAGTAGGCGCCATTACAGTGTGGAATTTGGTAAAAGGGTGTATCTAAATTGGACCAAGCCCAAAAGTATTAGAAGCAGCTAAAGGACTCTGGGATAACCTATTAATGGCCCTGGCCCACTAAATATCTTAGTGTCATCTGTTGGCATAGTGACCTGGAGGTGTGTACTACTCTAAGCAGTGTAGTGTCACGGAAATCGAACAGGATTTGGCTCCAGTCATTTAGCAGTTGTATGACTGTGGGCAAATCATCTAAATTCTCTTAGTCGCAGCTTCTTTTCCCATAACATGGGAATAATGATGCATGTTAGAACAGTTCTGAGAATTAAATGAGATGAGATTTATAGTCAATAAAGCCTATAAATCTTAATTATTGTTATTGAGAATAACTTTGGCCTCACATGTCCTTTGTTGGAAATGCTGCAATTTTGGAGTTGATGTAGCCAATTAGCACCATGTCAGAAAAGACAACTCTGGTGTTGGTCTGAGAACGGAAAGGTGGATTTGTGATTTGAGGCTGAAGATGCTGGCACCCATGTATTCATGTCCTTCAGCCTCCTCCATCCAAGGTTTTGTTAACAAGCCTCTGGTTTCAGAATCAGAATGGGAAGGGAGGAAACATGGATAACAGATTGGATACTCTTCCTGATGAATGAAGCCTTTTGTTTAGAGATTAAGGAGTGTGTGTGCTTTTACATGTGAGTAGTGTGAGTGCCCACAAATGTGGGCTTCAGACAATCTCGAGAATAAAACAACTAAAGGTAACAGAAACCACAACTCCTTAAGATAAAACATTTGACACTGAAATGCAGCTCATTCTGTTTTTGTATTAAGGTTGGAGGACAGTATCACTTCCTCACTGGAAAAGGAGAGAGGGGCCCACACTATGTAAATCCAAAGAATAAGGTCCACCTTCTCAGGACCAGGTGGGAGCAAAGATTCTGCCTAAGAACCTTAACAGGAAGAAAGGCCTTCTCGCTTATCCCGTAGATCCTAATTCTCAGAAAAGCATCGAAGCAATGGCAGAAGAAGGCGGGTGATAAAGAGGTACACTGATTAGTTTCCAAAGTTCTTTATTGACACCTTGCTAGGATCAGCTGTTGCTCATGGGTTTGTTATTAGTACTAGAAGATCTTTGGAATTTGGCCTGTTTAGAAGCCAGAATCAGAAATGAGAGGGGAAGCTTCGCTCTTTGAAAAGATCCAAAGGGCATCTGCTGACCTAGGGTTGGCTGACCTACGTTCCTTTTTTCTTTCCTGTTGCCTGTATCTCTCTCATCCCCACTGATTATCTCTGATAGCATGAAAAAGCCCTGACTGATGTTGAACCTGTAGCAGCAAAGAATTCGCTGATTTTCGTATTAAACGTATGATTCTTATTTTTAATCACAGAAAGAAGACTGAAAGCTTCTTAAAGCACTTTGTCTTCTGCAATAAAGTCACCCTTGTAAAAATTGTGCACAATCAAAATACCTTAAGTGTTGTAGGAGATGTAAGTGAACTTTTATAGAAAAGAAAACTGTTTATGAACCCTCCAGTGTATCCTCTCCCAATCAGAGTAAAAGCCAGGATGCTTCCAATGACCCGCCAGGCTTTACTCGAGGTGCTCTCACCTCTCTCCTTTACTCCTTTGCCTTCTGGCCTAACCTCCTGCTAGGCTCCCTTCGGTTCACTGCTCACTCTGCTCCAGCCATTCATTCTTGGAATGAATTGTAAATTGTATCCTATCTCAGTGCCTTCGCACTGACCGTTTCCCCTCTTGGTTGTCTCTTACC
>NW_007772074.1:0-998 GCF_000696425.1 Galeopterus variegatus | reverse complement strand
CAGGTTTTAATAGGGATTAGTCAGTGCAACCCCTTCCCATCCCAGAGCAGAGACTCTCCTCTCCTACCTCCCCTTCCAGCCTCTGTACCATAATGCTTAATGTAGCCATGCACAGACTGAGATTCTTTTTCTTTTAAAATAAGTAGCATGAGGAATTAATGCATTTTTGCTGGCATTGCATCAGAATTGACATCACCAGAAGTAATGAATGTTGTTGTTAACTGTACAAACAGGTATCATTTCCCTTTTAAGTACATGAATTCTCTCTGTAGGTTAATCATTTTAATCACATGCTTTGCATTCAGATGTCAATGGAATGAGCTAAGAAATGTTAAGGTCCGTGATATTTATGTCATTAAAAGTAGCACTTAAGACTGAAAAGACTTTAGCACAGTCATGGGGATTTAAAATATTTTTTCACATTTAGATTTTCTTCAACTTAACCCGCTGTTACAGACTCCCCTGGGACCATATGGAGGGCCCTTCCATTCAGTGCTTTACGGTAATGGTTTCAGAGTTTGGTGTTAGCTTTTGCTTTGCTGAAACTTTTCACAGCTGACTTGATACCAGCACTCAAGCCTGACCTCTCGCTCCTTCAGCACTTTAGAGGTTAATTTTGTTGCGGGATCGGATTTCTTTTCTGGGCTGGAGAATGGTGATCCCTGTCTAGCTAGTCCTTTAGTAGCAGAGTTGCTGGGTGCCTGGGATTCCCTGACCCGGCGTGGGTTGGCTCAGCTTGCTGAAGGAGTTGCCATCCCTTGAGATCCATTCAGCTTCTTTGTCCGCTGTTCTCCAAGGATCACAATGTAGTGAAATGCTCTGGCCTAGGGACCTTACCAGGTAGGACGATTTCCTAAAATTTCCAGGACCAGGGGCGGGGTATGGTGCGTGTACTGCCTCGTCGTATTGCTTGGCTGGTATTGAAAAGCCAGGCAGAGCAGCCAGCGGAGCAGCTGTTGAAATCACCGTTGGCTATGGCGGAGGGTGGAGGGGTGGGG
>NW_007772073.1:3682-5032 GCF_000696425.1 Galeopterus variegatus | reverse complement strand
GTGGCTCCTTTCTATGATTGAAAACACTTAAAAATATATGTTTTCCTCTCTGGTAATTGCCATGAATTATGATCTGATCATCTTTTTTACTAAAAAGATTAGGTCTTTCCTAAATATCTTAGAATTTAAGCATTTGGAAATGAAAGCAATTGTGTCAGATAAATCAACATTTAATTCTGCAGCTAACCTTGGCTTCACTTTACAAAATATTCTAGGAATCTATATTTCAAGTTGCTTAAAATTCCAGAAGGTCCATGTAGGAACTTTAAATTTTGCAAAGCGTCTACTGCACAGGCCGGTTCTAGTCCTCGTGTGCTCAATATTTTATCAAGTGAGAGCAGCATCTAACAGAACAGGATGCAACACACAGAAGCAGTTTGAGAATGACCTATTTACATGTATGTGCACTGATGGTCTGAAAGGGTACACAGCAATACATTAACAGTGATTATTTCTGGGTGGTGGAATTTAGGTAACTTTCTGCTTGTCTGCTCCTTCCATGTATCCCTACAAAAACATCCCTTCTATTGTTTGTGTAATAAACCTGCTGAATAAAAAAAAGAAATCTATTCTTAGAATGATTCCACACATAACAATACACAACGAATCCAAGGAGCAGATCTATTGAAATATACTATGAATCAGGTAAAAATACAGAGTGTGCATTGGGGGTTCAGATAGTGAAAAACCTCTTGGCCACCAGGACTTGTTCTTAGACACTAGAGCAGGAGAGCAGTGAAGGTAGAATAGGGAAACCTTTATATAGAAGCCAACACAGGGAGAGTTTGTGTGCATGACCGACTGTAAATGGCCTGGTCTAAGTATGGATTNCCAACACAGGGAGAGTTTGTGTGCATGACCGACTGTAAATGGCCTGGTCTAAGTATGGATTTATCCAGAAGTACACAACCCATTAACCATGACAAGGTAACACAAGAAGTAATGTTGACAAGCTGTGTGAAATCTCACAATCGTATGCAGAACCTTCCTGTGATACATGGAATGATCTTTCGCACTTCCTTGTAACTGTAGATGACCCTGATTCTTAACTACCCTCCTGGAAGCCAGTACAGAAGTTAACGGACTTGCCCAAAAAGGCTCCATGGGGCTCAAGAATCTAAAATACCCAGACTCAAGTGTGTTCCAGCATGTTTCTTATTTCTCTCTCTTTATACATGCAGTATGTGAAATACAGGCTAAAATCTAGGACATTGAGGGTATCATATCTACTTTTGGACCAGACTCTTAAGAAAACCTGGCATCACAGTACCAAAATCTCTCTCATAGAGGGGGATGTAAGGTGCTAGCAGTGTATAATAATGCTCTATTCTTACTCAGAATAAAATCAGT
>NW_007772073.1:0-2659 GCF_000696425.1 Galeopterus variegatus | reverse complement strand
ATGTGGCACTCCAGGTGTGGCTTTATTTGTCACTTCACCAGGTCAGCTATTTAGGCCTAGTCTTCTCCATTGGCTTGAAGCTCTGTTCACACCATCGTGGGTAACACATCACATTATTCTTCCTTATAAAAACAAATAAACTCAAATGAGCATTCAGAGTCAGTTCAACCCTCCGAACATCTCTGTCTTCCCCTCTGATGTGTGTGACATGGTTTCAGTCCCACCCATCTGAAAGCCTCCTATCCTCTCAACCGAGGATCGACCAGATGCGTCTCCTCACTCCTCGGGTCCCCTACCTTTCTCACCTCAGCAGATGTGCACAACGCTCAGGAGCTCAGCCTACCGGCCACCACTGAGCCTCCGGGAGCACAGCACTGCAGTACCTAGCACGACCTGCCATCACCTGCCGCCACCGAGTCCAGTACTGCTCTCTCCCCACCCCACAGGAAAACTTGGCTGTCCTGTGAGGCTGAACCAAAAGAAAAAAAAAAATGTTTTCATACTTATAATGGCTCCCCTCTGAACCAGTCCATCTGAAATTTACACAGTTCTGGAGAACAAGGAGCTAGATACATGAGTTCCTAGCTGACTTAATGGCAGCCGGTTTCTAAAGGCATTTCTGAAATAACTCCAATCCACTTCAGTGCAATACACTGCCCAAGTTAAAATCAATGGTCAAAAATAAAACTTACAATTCAATAAGGCATCACATGTTTCATAACTGAGTGTGGAGAAAAGGGGTTTAAGAAATAATCAGATCTCCTGGAGAACCCAGCCAGGGAAGCTGGTTTACTGAACTATAGTTGCCTTTTCCATTCCCCCACCCCACCTGCAAGTGTGAACCTTCTCCATTTCAGCTGCCAATGTGTCAGACTACAGTCCCTTGCAATAAGCTGACAGTCTGATTATTTGCGAGCATGTTAGGCAATATGCAGAGAGACTTTGCGGAAAAAGAGCACTAACACATGGACAGGAAGGAAAAATGAAATGCCTTATCAGAACTGAGGATTTCCATCTTTCATGGATAGCACATTGTTTGATACATGTCTGCATTGACACATACCATGGGGGTATTTTGGTTATAATCTGTTTATTTGGTGGGTTAGCCAGACAACCTTATATAACACATTTCTGTTTCGAATGGAGCAACATGTATAGCATTGCACTCATATCAAATTCAGACTCCTGCAACACGGCCCACTAGCCACCCCCAATCATTCTACCTTGCAAGGTTTCTATGTAATTAGTGAAAAAAACAGAAACTACCACCAGCAATAGTAAAAAGAAAGATTCAGCAGTCAGGTTTATCCTATATTCAAAGGCCAGCATTCTGATGGTATGATTTGGGGGATTTCAGAAAACTATTGCATCCTGATTTTAATAGATTGCAAAAGCCTGACCTGTGGGGGTAAAGGAGTTCAGTTTTCTAAGCCAAGACACACGTGAGTCTACTTTGGTCCTCCAGGGTAGAGTATAGGAACACTACCACTGCCTCTGCACTGAGGTGCAGTTGTGTATAACCACAACCCTTGCATCTGCTTTCCTTAACAAAGAAGCAGTATATCTGCACTGCTTATTTGGCCGGAAAGCACATAATGATATAGCTACAGCTTAGGAACTTCCATT
Organism: Galeopterus variegatus; assembly: GCF_000696425.1. Lineage (NCBI taxonomy): Eukaryota > Metazoa > Chordata > Mammalia > Dermoptera > Cynocephalidae > Galeopterus > Galeopterus variegatus. The sequence goes on along the minus strand of NW_007772073.1, from coordinate 1,033 downwards.
CATGCTAGCTCAAGAAACAATGTGTATTACATAATGAATGAGCCTTTTCTACAAACCCTGCTATTGGAAAACATAGGCACTTTCTGCATAGTTTAAAGCAGTCTACAAAGAGCAGTCACCCCTTGTGTGATCAAATGTGGACCAAATGTGGACCCAGCAATGTATAAATAGGAACAGCCTATATTATAGATGCCTTTGCTATCACTCTAATTTCTTTGTTGCTTGACAATAAATAATTTCAGTTAACTGTAAACTATACAGAGAACATTTACACAGCAGCCAGCAAGTACCCGAAAGATGTTGGCTTTCAGCTCCATATTCCCTGTGTTGCCTAAGAAATAAGGGGGAGGGGGGGAGTGGGAGGAGGAAGAGGAGGGGAGAGGGAATCAGCTATCTATGAAAATACTTACAGCCTCCGAGTCTTCAATTCCATGCAGGTACAAATTGTCATACATGGAGGTCTGATAATCCAGAGCACCTCTTTCAAGGCAAAAACAAAATTGCTGCAGAAACCACAGCTAGAGCTAAAAGAGAAGAGGCCTATTTGGAAGCACTGTGCCTGCCTTATTAATTCCTGTGCATTTACCAGGCAAGATGCTATTCATTCACATCACACAGGGTGAGGTTATCCCCAGAGGCAATTCAGACCTGGCATTTTATCTGCCTTCCCAATACAGAGCATAAAAAGCAAAACCCCTCCTCAACCACAGACTGGTGACTGAGCTAGGAAAGCTGCCTGTGATTGGCTCAGCTTCCTGCTTCAGTCAGCTGAAGAGCGTTCCCTCGTTCCCTGGGAAAGTGGAGGGCGACTCGGAGCATCCTACCCAGCAAAGAGCTGCTTCCTGTTTCGCCTGTATTGTTAGTTCTACAATAAACGCTTATCAGTATCCAAAGGGCTGCCTGGAATGTTTGGAAAGGCAGTCTTTTGAATACTCTAAACACAACTGCTCATCTGCTTCATTAAATTCACAATTGGAAGGAGGTGGGGAAGCAAAGGAGAAAATTTATTTTCAGAGAGTATCATGTGAAGACA
>NW_007772072.1:2601-5032 GCF_000696425.1 Galeopterus variegatus | reverse complement strand
CTTCGTTTCTTTCATCAGTGTTTTCTAGTTTTCCTTATATAGATTTTGTATTTTTTTTATATTTATATTGAAGTATTTCATTTTTCTTTGTCTTATTATAAATTGTACTTTAAAAAGATTTTAGTTTCCACTGGTTAATTTTTGCTATATAGAAATATGTGTTATGTGACCTTGTGTCTTAGGATGTATTACTTCTGGTGGTTTTAAACTATATTATACTGATGTTTACAGTATATTCTTGTATTGTTAGTTTGCAAAGAATCATTGAATTGTCATTTCATCCCCTTGCATTGTGGGTACAATTGTTGAAAGGCAGAAATAAGTGATTGATCACAGCTGCATGGCTAGTTAATGGTAATGCAAAGCAATAGTCCAAATCTCTTGACTTGGCTGCTAATGCTTTATATATTCACCATTCTGTGTTCGTGTGTTGGGGGTGGCAGTATTGTATTTTACAAATCTCAAAACACTGTTGCCATTTAATCAAATAATTTATGGTAAGGTTAGAGAGAATTGAAATCTTCCAATTCAGGATTTTCTTTCCACTGGCTTGCCTCACGAGCTGAAGTTGCCCATGTAAAAAGGAAAATGTCTTACAAAGGAAGCATAAATCATTATGTTGTTTTGACCTTAATATTCTTTACTTTTTCAGAGATGCAGTATTTGTAGGTTGTAATGGCAGATAACAGCTGGGGCTTGAGAGGGAGGGCAGAACAGGTTCAGGCATAAGTGAGCCCAGGTGGGATGCTGCCATGGTGGGAACCTCATGCAGATGTCATTGTGAGAATATCGTGCACCAAGCTGTGACTGCAGGATAGCGAAATGTAGAAATAGGGAAGAGAAGGAGGTATCAGACAAAATCCTAACCTGGTTTCTTGGAATTTTTGCCTATTTTACCTCTGAAAAACAAGCTATTTGACACTTGTGATATATCCCGGATTAATATTTGTTAGCAGAAATAATGATTGTTATGCTAAAATACAAAAAAAGTTCCTCAGTGTTTAATGGCTTTTTCATTAAATTTTGTTGCCTACATTCTTTAAAAGAAATTTTAGATGCCATAGACCCTTAATAAGGGACCAGTATGGATGAATAATTCCTTTTACAAGGAAACATGTATAAAACAAACAAGGTTAGAAAAATGTAATTAACTCACTCCATGGTTTTTTGAGATCTTATGTGGAATAATAATACTAAAGCAGCTCACACAACTTATCCTTTTAGAATTAAAAGAGAAAATAATTTTGGGAAAGTTATCCAACATGAATAGTTTAATTTAGTGTTTATTATTTTTGCCACGAAGTTTCAAACTTGGCCTCATAGTCATCATGATATTTTACTAGATATTATGATTTTGAAAAATCAGGAAGAATATTATGGAAAGTACCTATACCCCTGAGATTAGAAGTATTTGTAATTTTTTTGGCTGTTGAAGAAATGGGACATAAGATAATGTCATAAGGTAATATAATACTCCAGCTGCCTTATACTTTGTATTCACATGGTACATGTTTTTTTCATCCTTTTTCTTTTACCTTATTTGTGTTTATTTAATGTCAGTTTCTTGTATAGATGGGTCTTTCATTTTTATCCTGAGGATGTCTTTTTAAATTAAAACCTGCCATCTTGCTCTTTGTATTTTATTTATTTCATATCTTCTTACCTCATTTTTTCCTGTTTTTTTCTTACCTTCTTTTGGATTAAGTATTTTTTAGGGCTCTGTTTGATCTTCACCATTGGCTGATTGGCTAAGCCTCCTTGCTTTATTATTTTAATAATAATTCCATAGTTTACACCATGCATCTTTTAACATCAAATGATGTGCTGCATGTACACTATAAAAACTTTACAATAGTAAGTTTCTGTTTACTGATTATTTTTATATATGTTACAGATGTCACAAACCCTTGTAGGTAATTTTCACTTAAATAAGTTAAATATTTAAATAAAATATATTTACCACTTTTGATGCTCTTCACTTCTTTTGTTAGAGCCATTTTTCCAACTGTTGTAATTTCCTTCTGCCGGAAAACCTATTTTTATAGTGTACATCTGCTGGTGATGAATCTTTTCAGCTTTTGTTTGTCTGAAAATCATTATTTTGTCTTCAGTTTTGAAGGAAATTTTTGTTGGGTAGAATTTAAGGTTGAGAGTTTGCATTTTCTTTATTTTCTTTAAATGTGTCCTATCGTTTTCTTCTCTTTCCTGTTATTTCTGATGAGAAGTCTTTTCATTTCTCTGCATATCTCCCCCCCCACACACACTTCTAGAGTTTTCTCTTTTTAATTGTTTTTTAGCAGTCACAATTTGTTGTACCTTGGAGTACTTTCTTTTGTGTTTATCCTGCTTGACATTTTAAAAATTTCTTTAATCTGTGCATGAATGATCTGTGGATTTTTAAATTTGAATTTGAAAAAATTCAGTTTATTTC
>NW_007772072.1:0-1699 GCF_000696425.1 Galeopterus variegatus | reverse complement strand
AGTTTCATCTTTGTGTAATCTCTAAATTTGTCTCTTGATCAAATTGAATCTTGTTTATGTGTTACATTTTGTTGCTTCTTTGAATGTCTAGTAATTTTTGACTAGACATTGGATATTATGAATTTGGAGTGGTTCGGTGCTTCATTTTGTTATTTTCTGTTAAAGAATGTTGGATTTTTTCCAGCAGTCATGTAAGTCACTTGAGAATCATCTTGGTTCTTTTTTTAAGTCTTTTAGGGCACGTCTGGTGTAGACTTTACTCTAGGACTAGTTAAGTCCAATATTAAGGTGTGCTCTTTGTGTGTCTCTTTCAAATTGCTTCAGATGTTTGAGGAAGATTTCATCATTTTGGCTGGTCTGAATTTGAAGATGACTTCATAAAATCTCTAGGAATTGTTTAGCTTATAGCTCCTGTTTTGCTTTTTTCCTGTGGCTTCAAGGAATTTCACTTCATGTGTGGTGTTCAGCCAGGGACTCGTGGAGACTCCTATTAAGAGTCTTGGAGCTGTTTCTTTGGGCAGCCCCCACTTTCCTGGTTCTATAAACATCCAGTTTCAGTTGATTCATTTTGTCCCCATGAATGGGTGACATGCAGTGCTCCATTTGGATCCCTGCACTGTGGTTCTGAAGGTGCTTCCTGCCACAAATCCAGGGCTGCCACAGGGCTCATCTCCTCTGTTTCTCTGCTTCTCTTGGATCCTAGTCCTATTCAGTGCATTGTTTGATTTCTGGAAATGTGGTTGTTTGCTGTATGTTGTCCAGTTTTCTAGCTCTTTACAGCAGGTCCTAGTTACTCCACCATGGCTGGAACATACTGTCTACTTTGTACTTTCTGTGCTTACTCCATCTGTTTTTCATTTGCTAGTCAGAAGTATTTTAAGATACCGTAGAGTCATACGATTCTTTGTGAATGCTGTTTCATATGTTCTTCTATATAACACGTGATATTGATAGAGACATTATTCTTAATCTCATTTATTAGATGAAGAAACTGAGATAGTTCAGGAAGCTATAGGAATTTGGTTCCTAGTCTGCAGTGCACTAGAGCAAATCTTACTTCCTTTTGAGATTCTTTTTTACTCTTTATAAGAAATCATAAAAGTCAAGGTCAGAGTTACTTGCCATCTTGAGCTATGGTTGACTTTTCTTTGTTGCCTTATTTACCAGATTGCTTATAAAGATTGCTCTGATATGGAAGATTTAGGGGAAAAGGCTGTATTAACATATGTTGCAGAAATTAGCTTTTTTTTGGTCTATGTAACATCCATGCCATTCAGTTTGGGGGAGTCTTTCATTGATTTTTGGTGGTATGCAATGCCCTGCTTCCTGCTTTTGGTAGGATGCAAACAAGTGGCCTGTTGGAGTGAGTGCTAAGAGTGAACCATGGTGACAGTGGTGTCCTGGCCAAAGTGCACATGCTAAAAAACTCTTTCTCTACTTTTTGCTTCTTCATTCTTGCAAGCTTCCTTATGCTAGCCCTTTTTTTTTAATGCCTGGTACTACAGCCTCTTTCTAATTTTTAAAAAGTAGCCCTTGACGTCTTTCTTTTTCTGTGTGCTTATCCCCATTTGCTTTTTATTGCTGCAACCTCAGAAACTTAAATGGTAGATGGAATGTCTGATTTGGAACTTGGATCAATAGTTATGTAGTCATATAACTTATTAGGGTTCTCTTATCCTTCTCAAAAACTGTTTTTTTT
>NW_007772071.1:4377-5032 GCF_000696425.1 Galeopterus variegatus | reverse complement strand
TCCTTTTAAAATTTTAGTGACAGAATGAGAAAGTCATTCGTCAGAAATTGCTAAATGTCCAATGTTGATGTTGAAAATCAAAGGAGGGGAAGGCAACTGCTAAATATAATAAGCTTGGCATAAAGTCATGGATTAAAAACATGGCACTTACAGTTTGTTAAAATTGGATACACGTAGAAGATATTTCTGTGATTCTCCTTTGATTAAATCCATTAAGACTAGTTATTGACTGACTGAGTTTTAACTCTGCATTGATTTCACACCTGATCAAGCTAAGATCCAGAATTACTGAGAACTCATTGTAACTAGAGGGAAAAAAAGAACTAAATTTGTCTTTCTGAAATTAAAAAAAGTAAAAACCATAAAAGAAAATATAAATAAATTTGATTACCTGAAAATTTTAAACTGCTGTACAACAAAAGACACTAAACAAAATCCAAAGGCAAGACCCAGGTTGTGAAAGATATTCAAAACAAATATGAAAGACAAAATGTATATATCCAGAATATGTGACAAACTCCTACAACTTAGTAAGAAAAAGACAATCCAATAGGAAAACAAGCAAAGGGTTTAAGGAAGCAATTCATTGAAGAGGAAATAAAAATGGTCCAAAGAAAATGTAAAAATAAGCTCATCCTCAATAACAACCAAAGAA
>NW_007772071.1:1726-2520 GCF_000696425.1 Galeopterus variegatus | reverse complement strand
TTCCTTTTTAAAATGTCAAGATAATTATATGTTAAATATTATCTTAATAAGCCCTAGAAATTCAGATTTTAATTATAGAAACTTAGGAAATGTGAGGTTCTAGCCTCACATCATTTAACTCTGGCCCCGAGGAATTTGCAGGCTACACCAGAATCCTTCATTACCTGGTTACACACTAGTGGACAATATGACATTTTGCTTGGAAATGATATAGGATAATATGATGGAAAATAACTGCACTTTTTCTATTGTGCTTCTCCTGTAAGGCTATAAATAAGTTGAATTGTGCTCCCTTGATTTATGTTTATGACTATTATTATGATGATTTATTTTGGGTTGAGTGCTGACAGTGTGCTGAGTGCTATACTAGACTCATAAGAAGAAATGGTTATGCCCCAGAGGCTTACATACAAGACAAACAATTCAGCCATAAAATACACCAGCTAAGAGATGCTTAATCTCAGCAGTGCAATGCTTCTTGGAGTTTATATGTAGGTGGTGAAAATTTCCTTCTCCTGGGGAAAGAAGGTTAATGCTCTTTGAAAGACTTTGAGGGCCAGTTTTCAATGGAGATTTCATACAGGGGTAAAGAAACATCAAAATGCATGCTCTTAGAGCACAGAGAAGTGGATGTTCAATTGATGGTTCCCCAACAACAAACAGTTCTAGTACCGAGTCAGGTATCATAGTTGTAAGGTTGTCCTTCAAGGACTTCAGTCTAGTGGGCACACTCAACTCTATGATTCCAGGTAGGTTCAAGGTGCTACTTTTAGTATTACAACCATCTTAAATTT
>NW_007772071.1:0-1204 GCF_000696425.1 Galeopterus variegatus | reverse complement strand
TATGACAAAATTTTTAAATATGTAGACAAGTAAGTTTGAGAAATGATGGATAAAACAAAGTGAAACAAACATCTGTATTGCAAGAATTCTCAGAGCCATCAATCAGGCCATGAAAATTGTGAATCTCTGAGTTTGACTAAAAAATAATTTTTGAAAGGACACTTCACAGGACTAGTGCTTTGGAAAATACATGCTGGAAAATACCAAGGTTGGTGGAAGAGAACGAAAGAATGAATTAAACTTCTAGTTTGTTTTAACCATGATGATTGTTGGGAGTCCTTTGTTTCCTGATTCTAGTGCTAGGACATAACGTGCCCAAGTGTCTCCTCCAGCTGAGCAAGGCACAATCCTTCACACCACCTCCCAAGTACAGTTGTAAGGAAAAGGAGGGTAGAATGAGGCAGAGATAATGAGACTATACATTTGTGGTGGTCAGCCTCCTAGACAGTCCCCCATGATCCCTGCCTCCTGGTATTCCTGCCCTTGGGTAGTCTCTTCCCATAATAAAGAGGGCTGACTGTAATCAGTAGGATACTGTGGGAATGATGGAGTGTGACTGCCAAGGCTAGGTCATAAAAGACATTACAGCTTCTACCTTGCTGTTTTGGATGGCTTGCTCCGGGGAAAGCCAGATACCATGTTGTGAGGACATTCAAGCAGCCCTAAGGAGAGATCTACGTGGTGATGAACAGAGTAGATCTTCTGCCTACAGCTATGTCAGTGAGTCTTGGAAGTGCCAAGTCAAGTCTTCAGATAACCTCAGTCCCAGGCAACATCTTGACTGCAACCCTAAGGAGGAGCCTAAGCCAGTACCACCTGCAACTGCTCCCAAATTCCAGACCCACAAAAACTATGTGAGATAATAAATGTTTACTGTTTTAAGCCACTAAGTTTTGGGGTAATTTTTTACATACCAATAGAAAACTAACGCAACATCCTAGATTTTCCAAGATTCCAAATGCTCTGTCCTGTTGTTCATCCCTGTGTCCTAAGGATCAAGGCTCTTCACTAACTGAGTTAAGAGAGTAGAAGTGAATCCAGTTCTCCCCATGGAACATTAGGAAGTAGGGAATTGACTAGTGTCCAAGGATGAAGGCAAGACTGCTAAGAAGGGAAACAATACACAGGGTCTGAAGAGAGCTGTGCAGACAGGAAAACATCACAAGAGGCCAAGGAGCCTAGAATCAAGATAACAAGAACGGAG
>NW_007772070.1:0-5032 GCF_000696425.1 Galeopterus variegatus | reverse complement strand
CTGCACTTGATACAAAACTTATCTATGTAGCCATCTGCTTTACAAATCCCCCCCAAAACACGACCGTGTCTTAGAGTCTCCACTTCTGTGCCCCCGCTCCCTGAAATGCTGCCTCCACAGAAGCAAACAGGAACAGGGAACACTTCCCCATCCTCCCATATCCTCCCACCCCTAATAAGCCTCGCACCCCTGATCCTCTGTGTTCACCTGTGGACGAGGAGCCAAGAGGTCTGGAACTCTCAGGACTAAAGAAACCAGTATCTTTCTCTCTCACATTATTTTTAAATGTATGGATGCAATATCGTTTGCAAGTGTTACAAATTTATGGTAGGTTTAAACTTTTTATAAAATATTTCATATATACACAAAACAAGAAATAACATGGCAAATACGTGCCCACCACTCAGGTCAGCCAATCCTTAACACTTTGCCATGTTGACTCCATTTGTGTCTTATTTTAAATAAATAAAAAAAGACACATTTGAAGCCTCCAAGCTTCCCAGGTTCTAGTCCCTCCCAGGGTAAACATCACTATCCTGAATTTGGTGTTTTTATACCCAGATGGGCTTATCCTTTTACTAAGTACGTGTGTACTCATAAACAATACATAGTACTGTCCTGCCTGGTTTCGCACTCCATATAAATGTGTTAATACCTCCCACAGCTTCCTCATTCACCCACGATTGTGTGTTTGGAGTGTGTCTGTGTTGAGATCCGCGGCTCTAGTTCATGAGTTCATTCTCACTAAGGCATGGTATTTACCATCAAATAAACAGGCCAAGGCTCTGTATCCACCTCTGGCAGAGGGACGTCTAAAGGTGGTTAAGAGTGTGGACTCTGGCGGGCTTCAGTCCCAGCTCCACCCATTATCAGCTGTGTGACCTTCGAAAAGTCACCTGACCTCTCTGTGCCTCAAGTACCTCATCTGTAAAATGAGACAACTATCAGTACCCATCTCACAGGTCTTTGTGAGGATCAGGTGAGCTAACACACGCAGAGCACTTGGACAAATGCGTGCCAGCAGATCAGTGATGCAAGTGTTCTGTCCTTCTGTCGCCGCTGCTGTTATGACTGTTAGTCTTTACTTACCTTCCCAAACCACGATTCTAAACTCACAGCTACCACATTGGACTAAGTACGTGTGTACTCATAAACAATACATAGTACTGTCCTGCCTGGTTTCGCACTCCATATAAATGTGTTAATACCTCCCACAGCTTCCTCATTCACCCACGATTGTGTGTTTGGAGTGTGTCTGTGTTGAGATCCGCGGCTCTAGTTCATGAGTTCATTCTCACTACGGCATGGTATTTACCATCAAATAAACAGGCCAAGGCTCTGTATCCACCTCTGGCAGAGGGACGTCTAAAGGTGGTTAAGAGTGTGGACTCTGGCGGGCTTCAGTCCCAGCTCCACCCATTATCAGCTGTGTGACCTTAGAAAAGTCACCTGACCTCTCTGTGCCTCAAGTACCTCATCTGTAAAATGAGACAACTATCAGTACCCATCTCACAGGTCTTTGTGAGGATCAGGTGAGCTAACACATGCAGAGCACTTGGACAAATGCGTGCCAGCAGATCAGTGATGCAAGTGTTCTGTCCTTCTGTCGCTGCTGCTGTTATGATTGTTAGTCTTTACTTACCTTCCCAAACCACGATTCTAAACTCACAGCTACCACATTGGGATTGCAGAGGCTTTCTTGACCATAAAAGGTTAGGAACCCTCATACTTAAGGTTAGGAGCCACTGACACATTTGATATTTGCTCTCCTGGTCCCTCTGCGCTGCCCACTTCCTGATATATTGGGGAAATTACGCAAACCCTGAGGCCACGGCCTCCCCAGATGACAGTCATTCAGCTGCTTCCCTCTGGGTTCTACGTACCAAGCATCCTCATTCACCAGAGCAGGTGACCAGACAGGCAGAGCCCCTGAAATCCAGGGGCAGGATGTCCCCATTTCTGCAGGATCTCCCGAAGAATAAAAGGCACTCTAGGGGATCAGCATTTGAGGACAACTTTCCAAGAGAGATAGGGCAAGGGTGTTGTCACTCCGTTGTCAGGTAGGATTTTCTTTCCTTCCAAATGTCAGACATGGGCCAAAGGTCCAGGGATTCGGGACCAGGATAACCACTCTAGGGGATCAGCATTTGAGGACAACTTTCCAAGAGAGATAGGGCAAGGGTGTTGTCAGGTAGGATTTTCTTTCCTTCCAAATGTCAGACATGGGCCAAAGGTCCAGGAATTCAGGACCAGGGTAATTGCCACAGCCCCACTCCTACTCCTGTGTCCACAGCAGTAGAGGGGACTGGCGAGCTGTGGCCATGCTGCACACACAGCCCACAGAGGGAGCTCAGCTACCAAGACTTAAGAAGGGGCAGGTGGGAATGGAAGGTGGGGATGGCCATATTCTCTCCTCACCCACCACTTGTCAGCTCAAGGACACCTGGAGGATTCTTCCCTGAGGAAGGGGAAACTTAAAGACACACTGATTTTTCTGCTCACATCAAAGCCTCTAGAAAAGAACAAGAGATAATTGATAAAGTCTTCTGACAGCCAGGAACAACACAAGATGACTAGGAAAATTCATTTGAAAGGGATTTACAAACAATCTACCTAACTATCTGGGAAATGCTGATCCATTTAAACAAGCACCAGGCGAAAGTCAAATAGCCTTTGGCCATGGGAGATCCGCTAGAATTCAAGGAAGCTGTTCCAAAGGAGAAAAAAATTAAGGGAGTATGTGGCGAGCAATTTTTCTTGATTTCCTTCTCTGAATGGAGCTAGTAATGAGGTAAGTGAGTAACAGAGAGACATCCAATGGCCCCGAAGTGCAGGGTACCCACTCCATCAGACTGTGTGGTCTTGCTCTCTGAAATGGTGGGCACCGGCTCTCATTTGTGCCCAGCCCTCTCTGGCCCTCCTAAGAGCTCCACTGCCCTGTCCTGTTTGGCTGGCCTGGCACCCTAAGATCTCTCCACAAACGTATGTGCATGTGTGTGCATGCATGCCTGTGTGCGAGTGCACGTGTGGGGGTGCACGCGTGCGTGTACATGCATGTGTGCACACGGGTGCGTGTGTGTGCTTGTGTGTGCATGCATGCGTGTGCACAAGTGCATGTGTGCATGTATGCATGTGTGTGCGTGTGTGCACCCAGTGAGGCAGGAGCACAGCCTCACACCTAGGAGGCTGTACTCCTACTCCCTACTCACAGTACTCAGACATCATTCCTCATTTAGTAAATCTAGGAGACCAGACAAAGGTTCCCTCTGTACAGATAAAGGTCATGTCTGCTTGTTGCCTCCCTTCCTGAAGGGCTCCTCTTCACTTTCCAACTCTCCGGATGGCCCAGCACCTCTCCTCCCCTCCACTGGGGAGATTATGAGCCTACCCGTCCTCAAAAGCTGAGCTGTGTCCCCACCCAACAGCATGCACCCAAGCTGTCTACCCAGAAGGCAGAGCTCGAAGGGACTCCACATTGCTAAGTGGGCCCGTCAGGCAGATCCCGAGGTAGCAGTGGGCTCTCTAGGGAGCACGCCTCCCATCCTAAGGCTCTCAAAGTCAACCTAAGGCCACACTCAAGCCTGAACTTCCGCCTCCCTGCTTTCCTTTCATCTCTGGTCACCTGTGCACCAGGACACAGGGCGAGGCTGGCCAGAATGTCACGCACCTGCTCTGCTGGCTCTGAGAGACTCTGAACCCTCCTGGTTCCCAGCGCCTATCTGCGAGATGAAAGGGCTAGCACACAGAGTCACCAAGGCGCCTTCTGCTGTGAAGCCTGCAGACGTGAAGTGCCTCCCAAGAGCAGCTGGTGTCCTCCGCCCTGTGAAGCCCCCGAGGCTCGCGCAGCCCTGGGACAGGTGCAGTCACAGAAAGAAGCACATGGTCCTGCCCACTGCCACTGCCCTCTGACCAGCACAGGCCAGCCTCCCTGCTGGGCACCCTCTCTCCAGCTTGTGAATGAAAGAGCTGTGGCCACACAATGCACTAATATCATCATTGTGTTTCTTACCTGCTCCTGCCACAATCGCAGATCAGTTTACCCTCAGGGCCCTGCCCACAGCTGTTCCAAGTGTACCTAAATAAGGTGACACAAACTGGCCAGCCAGGCCCACAGGCTCTGTGGAGGAAGGTCCCCAAGCCTCGCTGGCACTGCTCTAACCTCCCACCCGATCCTTGTGGGCAAATTATGCAAAAATAGCTCCATCTAGAAGTCCTCCCTCTGCCCCAACACCAGCCTCTCTTCATAGTGAATATTTGTGTTTGGGAAATATTTTTATTTCATTGCAGTGAGATTTTTTATTATTACAAGATTTACTGCAGATGGATTTGGCTTACACTTCAATAGCAGCAAAAGCCACTGGCTCTTTTTAAAACATGTATCCTACAGGGAGAACCACAGAGTTGAAGGAATGAAGCCCCCAACTTTGCACTGAAAACATCCTGCACTGTGTCACCACTGTAAGGAATGTCACATAAGGAAGAAAGTATTTATGTAAAGTCTGTTTTCCCTGCTCAATACTAGGTTCCATGATGGCAGGAACCATATGTGACATTAAACCAGAGTCTACACAGTGTGCAAAAGGCACTCAAAAACACGTGCTCAAACAGCCCAAATGTCCATCAGTGGATGGATGGACAAACAAAATGTGGCCGCTCCATACAACAGAGTATTATTCAGCCATATAAAGAAGATCTGGTTCATGCTACAACATGGCTGGACCTCAAGAACATCATGCTGAGAGAAGCCGGAAACAGAAGGATGCAAATTGTACAATTCCTCTGATAAGAAACAGCCAGAAGGCCGGCCCGTGGCTCACTCGGTAGAGTGCGGTGCTGATAACACCAAGGCCATGGGTTCGGATCCTATATAGGGATGGCCGGTTTGCTCACTGGCTGAGCGTGGTGCTGACAACACCAGGCCAAGGGTTGAGATCCCCTTACCGGTCATCCTTTTAAAAAATAAAAGAAAAGAAAAAAAAAAAAAAGAAATAGCCAGAATAGGTAAATCCATAGAGGGAGAAAGCAGATTGGT
>NW_007772069.1:0-5033 GCF_000696425.1 Galeopterus variegatus | reverse complement strand
GGGGGGGGGGGGGAGGAGACAATGACAGAGTAGGTTGCTCTGAATCAGTGTCTCCTAAATCTGCTCGATGATCAAAATTATCTGTAGAGTGAGATTTTTTTCTTTTTAAGCACTGATTCCTGGGGATAGCCTGAAGTTCAAGGTCTGGAATGTGATGGGAAATATATGTAATAAGCCAGATGTGTGAGGCACATTTCTTTGATTAGAAAACTTAGGCAAGATATCAGGAAATAAAATTTGCAGGTTCTTCTAATAGTAAGGCAACAATAGTGAGAAGCTAGCTGAGATTCGGGATTGTATTCTTTATATGTGACAAAGATGCCCAGGAAAAGTGCAGTGCAAAATCTACTCACTAAGTCACTCAAATTCTGGCAGATAACTAGATGTCCTTTACAGCTTCTTTTAATTCCAAGCATAAGAAAATTTCCCTTAGCCCATCCAAAGCAACACATGAGCGCACCCGCAACAAAGGAAACCTCAACCAATTGAAACCCTAAATTTCAAAACCACACCTCTATTCCTTGAAACATGGGAAAGAGAAATAGAGAATAACTTGGATTTATACCAAAAGAAAAAATTATTTTTCCTGAAGGACCGTAATATCTAAATACATAAAAAACATTCTACTTTCTAAGTGATACACCGCCTTTTTTGTGTGTTGTCTAACATGGATTCACTCATTCATTCATTCAACAAATACTTATTAGCTGCTAAATACATTTAAGATGTCAACCAATATACTGCATGGTTTGTGATCAAAAGCCAAGCTTGTGTAAGCTGTGAGAAAGCTCTCACATTCTCATTGTCTCCTCTTCTTAAAAAGATTCCAGTTAAAGCTTTAAAGAGAAATTCTGCATGAAAAGTAGATCTCCATAAAAGATAGGGGCTAGACTAATGGCCCATTTCTAAAACAGTGCAATTAGTTTCAGTACTTCTCTGTATAAAGGAAGCGTTAAAAGCAAGTGGAGGAAACCTGCTTGTATAAATCCCTTTTTATTGCATTCAAAAGGCAGTTTTTCTAACTTCTGAAAAACTATACAATTAATGTTCAATTAGTGAGGTAGCAAATTAAAGGATAAAATGAAGTAAAAGCTAGTGTTTCTTGTGCCAATTAAACATGCTACAGCATCGTTCCACCTTTGCTCTGTGTTGGACACGTTTTAGAACAGGGACCGGCAAACTTTTCCTGTAAAGAGCCAGTTAGTAAACATTTGAAGCTGTGCAGGCCATTTGGTCTCTGCCAATCTCATTTTCGTAGCACAGAAGCAGCCAAAGACAATATGTAAATGAATGAATGAGGCTATGTTCTGATAAAACTTTATTAATCCACACTGAAATCTGATGTTAGTAAAATTTTCACATCATGCAGTATTATTTTCTTTTTGATTTTCTTAACCATTCTAAAATGTAAAAAAGGTCAGGGCGCCTGTCATTTCATGACCCCTAAAATATCGTATCTTAAAGGATAAAATATTTATATATTGTACAATATCTTCTAAAAATATTATATTATACCCACCATATATACCTTTAGTTCCAATGTCAAAATAACCAAGCATTAGCTCAGTAGGAGCTTAAATACTGTTGTTTATTCTCAGCCTGTTATAAATTCTACATATAACATTTTGCATCAGAAGGACGAAGGCAAAGCATTTTGAGTGCATCTGTTACAACATACCCAGGGACTCAGCATCATCTTATAAATATTTGATTTTACCTAAATCATTTATGTGTCTGTCAGGGGTCATTTTGCTTGTTTTATATGAATAATTAAAAGCATAATTAGGAAACTGTGCAATCTTAAACATTAATTTTATTTTTCATTTTACAGTATTTCTCACCAGAGCACACAGCATTCTACATGCACACACACACACACCCCTTTCCAAAAATGGCTCATATTTTTGTTTACATATTAAACTGGACAGAGAGTACTTTACTGGCTATCATGTAACAATTTTCTGATGACAACTGATAGCACTGCACTGTTTGGGAAAGGTGTTACTGTAGAACACAGAATGTCTTACAAGCATGAGCTCCAGATGACTGGAATCCCATTCTGCCACCTAACAGTGGTGTGACCTTAGGCAGGTTACATGACTTCTCTAGGCCTCAGTTTCCACCATTGTTCAAATGGCTATAACAAACGCCTACCTGGCAAGGCTATTTTGATAGCAGAAGGAAATCATTCTGACAAGAAATGACACTGAAGAAAAGCACATAACACAGTGTCAGGAACCCGGCAAGCACACACTCAGTGGTGGTTACTGTCAAACTCAATTCTAGAATCAAGGATCAAGGATGAGCTTGTATGCAGTGCAAAAGGATGGCCACACTGGTGTAACTCTTCATTTTCAGGTAACACTCCATTTTAAAACAATACTGTCTTTCCAACAAGATAAAAAGTGTCATTAAATAGAAACAACAGCAAGGACAGGTGTGGCCCAAATACTACTTGGGAAAAGATCTTAAGTGCTGAGGAGATGCTTTAATTCACTAAAACACACAGTAAACAAGATATTTCCTTTTGTCGATTATTTCTATCTTTTTGACCACATCAAGGAAAAGAAAATCTCATTCTGATGCTATTGGTTGAGTATCCCTTAATATTTCTTTGTGGAATATTTGCAGAATACATTCCATTTTAGCATGTTTAATCAGAAAATTCAAAATCCCAAATGCTCCAATGAATGTTTCCTTTGAACACCACATAGGCATTCAAAAAGTTTCAGATTTGGGAGCATCTCACATTTCAAATTTTCGGATTAAGGATGTTCAGTTGATAAAATAACCTCCACATTTTCCTGATACTCGTTGATTTCCCTCTTTTATACAAGAATAAGTATTAAGCTAGAACTAAATAGCATGAATATCTTTGATTTATTTTCATAAATTATGGACATATTTTTAAGAGTAAGTTTATCCATGTAAAATAGCACTGGTTTTTCCATTTACAGTATTGATAAAAAGTTTCCTTTTAAAATCAATTCATTAAATTAAAATAAAATAAGTAAACTGACAGAAAAACAGTAAATAATACTATAAGAATAAAAAATCAAAATGAGTTTTAATTTACATTTTAAAAATAAAAGCAATAAGAGTTGAGACTGGTAAGGCAAAAATTAGGAAAGTCGTTAGCAAACAGCTAAAGATCTGAAAACAGTGATGTTACAGACCAAATATCTGTGTCCCCCCAAATTCATAAATTGAAATCCTACCCCCCCTGGTGACGGTATTAGGAGGTGGCCTTTGGGAGGTGATTAGGTCTCCACGGAAGAGCCCTCATGAATAGGATTAGTGTTCTTATGAAAGAGGCCTGAGAGAGATCCCCACCCCTTCTACCATAAGAGGACACAGCAAAAAGACAGTCATCTGTGACCCTGGAAGCAGCCCTCACCAGACACTGGACATGCTGTTACCTTGATCTCGAACTTTTACCCTCCAGAATGGAGAAAAATGTCTGTTAATCCGCCCAATTTATGGTATTTCATTAGAGCAGCCCAAACTAAGACAGATGGGACAGAAGTGGGAGGCGGGAAAGGTGCATGTGAGTGGACTTTCTGGAAGTAGCCCCTCTGGAGGTTAAACTGCTAATGTGGCTCGTGATAAAATCAGAGAAGAACGACGGAGAGAGTGGAAGGAACTGGTGGCTTCAAATTCAAGGCTTCTTAAGCTAGAGTCCAAACATCCACAGCAGTAGCCACCCATGGACTCTGGCATCTATGCCCTCCTAATATAGGAAGTAAAATTCTGAGTCTGGGTGCACATATGGAGCTTAAGAGCTGCACTCTGGAGCCAGTTAGTCTGAATTTGAATCCTAAATCTGCGAGTGTCCATCTATAAGAAAGTGACTGCACTTCTTGGTGCCTAGTTCCTATTCTGTAAAATTGGAATAAGACAGCAGTTACTTCACAGGTTTGTTAAGAGGACCACAAGGGTTGACATATCATACATGACATTACAGCAAAAAGCAGGCATTATGTAAGTGTTGCTGATAAAGGCTATTATCCCATGGAGAGGATCCACGGCTTTCACCAGACTCTCCCAGTGTCTGGTGCTCTCCTTGAGGTATAGATGCTCCAGGATGTGCACAGAGGCAGGAGCAGAGTGGGAGTTAGCAGCACCGTGAATAAGGAATTCAGTTTCTCCTGAGCTTGAAGGGACGGCCGGGTACCTGGCATTCACACCTCTCTTTACAGGACATCCACCAACTGTTTCTAAATTAAATTCGACATGTGTATATCATGCAGGGCTAAAGCAAATGTTCACACCAAAATCTGAGTAAACAGCAGCAGGTGTGAAAAGTTTAAACAAAAAAATGGATGGGTGAAAAACCAGCTGCTTACTATGTTATCCCCACCTCCATTTTCAACACTATAAGGAGAAATAAGCTTACCATTATTGGATCTTAATGGTGGGACCCCCAGACCACCTCCCACAATACCTTTTCCCCTCAGTGGGATGCCTTGAGGCTCCTGTCTCAATGTCAGGAGGCCTGGGCTCTCGTTCTAGTCTTCCACTAACTTCTTTGCAGCCATTGGCATTTAGTTTTTCAAATATTCAATAAATATTTACTGAGTAATTACTAGGCAAGAAAAGGTAGGTAAATCAGGCACAGCTCCTGCCCTCGTGGAACTTAACAGTCAATGGCAAAGACAGGCCCAAAGAACTAAACAGGCAATAGGAACAAACCTGCAAGTGGGATACGTGGAACCAAGTGAGCATCCAACCCCAGATGTGAGAAGGGGAGAGGATGTCAAGGCCTAAGCTGAAGGTTAAAGAAGCTACATTGGGAAGTACTGACAAGAGGAGAAATATCAAGATAGAAACAGCATGTGCAAAGGCCCTGTGGTAATAGAAGTGTGTAGAAGAAAGACATGGTGACTGGCACCCAGATAACAGGATGTAACATGAGGCTGGAGAATGAGGCAGGCACAGTGAGCAGTCTGTCTTTGTCCCAAGAGAAATGGGAAGTCCTTGATACAGTTGAGAGAGAGAACAAGAAAGAAAGAGGGAGAGACAGACAGACAGGA
>NW_007772068.1:0-5033 GCF_000696425.1 Galeopterus variegatus | reverse complement strand
AAAAAGTACATTTTTATTGCAGGTAAACTGAAGTTACTTTTTCAAGCTGTGGGAGGATAATGGATGGAAAATTTATTACCACAATATAACTGTATTATTAGCCAGAAATTTATAGTCAGGAAGGTGCACTTGAAGCTGCACTTACCCAGTGCAATGGTCTTGAGGCTCAGACGAACATAGTGAGCCCTTCACAGGTACAGGACTACAGAGACTCGGAAGCCATGCCTTTCAGATGAGGTTGATATTGCCATGTAAGTCCACTGGTTCAATTTAAACCCTGAAGAGTATTAATCTTTCCTGGCTTCATTACCTGATTCAGGGAGTTGTATTTCTGTGGCCCCCCCACCTTGATTTCCCCATAACCAGAGTATATTCATCTCATCTATTAACCAACTTAATCTGAACATTGGCCAGAGCTTTAAGGTCATTTTAACATTAGAATTTACTTTCCTTAGAGATATCTCCTGATACCACTTTTTATTTCATTTTTATTCTTATTTTACTTAATCAAAGCACCCTATTTGAGAGTTTCATACATAAATACAGGTAATAGAAGCTCCAGCTGGGCCAGCAATCCCTGATTCTCTTCTCCTCTTCTACTTTCATCATTCATTCCAGCTTCCCCAACTCTTCTCAGGGTTATGATGTAAATTTCTTATTACCATAACTATTTGCATTGCTGGCGGAAGATTGCTTGTCCTGTTATTCTGACCAAAGTTGAGAAACTATTTGCCTCTTGGTTTCACAAAGGAGACAAAGTTATACTTTTACCAATGAATTAACATTTGTTTAGTGCCTATTATGTGTTAGTCACTTTATATATGATATTTCATTAATGTTCATAGTGAATAAGGTACTGCCCTGTTTTACAGATGAGAAAATTGACAATTTGAGAGGGAAAGTAAATTACCCAAGCTCCTATTGGCAGAGCCGGAATACAAACTTGAGTGGTATAACTCTTCCTCCTCTACCACTGTACAGTGAGGCCACACATGTAAAATCCTAGAAATAGTCAAGTCAGGTTTGCAGAATGCAAATTTTTTATCATAAGTTATTTAAAATCTGGCACAACCTGACCTGAATGAAACAACCTAATCTTGGCTGATTCATTTTCAGTGGTTAATTCTGTGTGGATACCAGCGAATGGAGGCTTATCCAAACTACTCGAATACTCGTCTCTGAAAGATTTTGACTGGCCCGCAGCCAAATCGGGAAGGATTCACAATCTCAGTACGTCTATGCCCAGTCCTTTCCCTGAGTGCAGATCTCTGTGGCTTCCCCTCTGCATCTCCTTCAGCTGTTCTGAAGGCTGGGGTGGGGAGTTGGACCCACTAGCAGCCCATGTGGCCTTGATGTTAAGGTCAACCAAGGCCATCATTTCCAAAAGGCTCCCTGCAAGTTATCAGCTCTTCTAATGGCCAAAATCATTGGAAGCAAAGCTTGGATAGCCATGTTAAAGAATTAGATTCATAGAACTAGGAGAAGCCACCTGAGAAAGCCCTTAGCGTGCGAATAGAGCAAAGTCAGGAAGTTAATGACAAAAGAAAACCAGCCTCAGGCAACTGTCCAAAATTCAAGTGGGGAAGCAGGCAGTATCAGGGTAGTCTGACAGCAGGTGGCATGAATCCAATCACTGGAATGAAGGTGTAGGGGAAGTATTACCATTTTAAGAAGGACTTTCAGGAGTGAAATACAACTCCAGCCTCAGGGGGTATGGGAATGATGGCAAGGTTCCATAACAAGGTCTCAAGTCCACAGCAATGAAACCAGAATCCCAGGTACTTACACTTCAGTAGAAGGTAAAGACTAAGTCACAAAAACTAAGGCAGTAGGAGCCCTTTCACTGTAATCATGGCAGACAATCTGTAATACCAACAGCAAGATTGACTTCTTACCGAGTTATAGAACCTTAAATTCTTCCTAATAATAAAACCAATTCCCGTGCCTGAGGAATTCTAAATGAGAAGATTCAAGCAAAACAAAGCCCTAGGCTTTGAAATCCTGTTTAAAAGTTGTATATTCCTTTAAGCCAGGAGTCAACAAACTTTGTCCATGAAGTAATACAGCAAATATTTTAGAGTTTGTCAGCCATACAGTCCCTGTAGAAACTACTCAACTCTACCACTGTGCTGTGAAAGCAGACATAAGCAATACACAACAAAAGCATGGCTGTGCTCCAATAAAACTTTATTTATGGATGCTGAAATTTGAATTTCATAAAATGTTCGTGTGTCGTGGAATATTATTCTTCTTATGAGTTTTTTCTTCTCCAGTCATTTAAAAAGTTAAAAATCATCCTCAGCCCACAGGCTATACAAAAACAGGTGGCAGTCCAAATTTGGCCTGCAGCCCGTAGGTTGCCAACCGCTGTTTTAGATGACATAGTGCCTTACAGTTTCCTGTGCAAAAAAAAACACCTCTCCTCCACTCATTTACAGACCAAGAAGCAGTGACAGCTCTTCAGCTGAATGAATGGCCAAGCCCTGGACACATAAGTCACTCCCCAGTGTACATATAGTTTTCCATTACGCTTTTTATTAATGGGAGGTGCAGTGTAAGAAAATAATGTTCACGCCACTTCTGCATGATTTTTTTAATCCTTCATTTCAAAATGTTATGCAGTGATTTACAGAATGGCAGTATCAATATTTATGCAAGCATACATATACACAATCAATAGTTGCCTTCTTCCCAGCTTACTGGCTCTTCTCCACTCTCAAGTTTTTCTGTGATTTATTAAGTTATTCTTGCCCTGTTCTTCCCCCTAGGATGATCTTCAATGATGCTATCACAGCATGAATCTATATTACCACAGCAATAGTCGTATTTCCCAGGAAATAAAAAAGAATTCACTTTACACAGCTCACCTACTGTTGGTACTCTCATAAAAACAGCCCAGCATTCAAAGGAAATCATCGTGGCCTGAAATCAGTTGATAGGTTGATGAAGTCCAGTGATCATGCCAATGGGGGGGTGGAAAAATACTCTTAATAACTGAACCTTTGAAATTTCACCTATGTTTATCCATAAATGAAAAGGGGTTTTTTTAAGTTTTTTATAGTTTTTTGCGTTTTAAAAACTTTTCCTGACTATCAAAGTAACACACAATCATTGTTATTTATCATTTCAAGCCTCTTGCCTTCATCCTCAACCCCTTTTGGACTTCTGAGATAATGCTTTAAAGAAGCTTTGGGATTCTGCTTCATGTAGCTATTCTTTCTACTGTCACACCTCTCACTGTAATAAAGTATGGAAAAGTTAGAGCACATACATCATCGGCCCTACCTAGAAATATCCTTTTCCTAACATAAGATAATTAAAATCTAAATTTGGAAGCGAGAGGTAGAAGAGAAAAAAAGTAACCCTCTCTAAAAGTAAAATAAAAAGAATATAGGAACGGAATCAAGAAGTGCTCCAAGATCAAAGAATGTTCTTGTTTGAAAATTTTGCATGGTTCATACTTAATTATTCATGCTAATGAAGGGCAAAAGACATACAAAAATGAATAAGCCAAAACCATTTATAATTCTATTGAAGGTCCAACAGGAGTTTCCAAAGTCTGAGGGTTTATGTTTTCTTTAACATAATTTAATTATCTCACCACAATAAATGCATAGCTATGCACTAATCCAATTTGTAAACAATTGGCAGAAACGTTCTCCAAAAGTATTTATTGTGGGCTGAACAGTAGCTAAAACTAAACTGGGAATTAAGTAAACAGATATGTCATTATGCAGAGATTAAATGTAATGAAAATAATAATAATAATGGTAGATACCACTTACTGGGCATTAGCCATGTGCCATGCACTGTGCTATGTGACTTAAATGCAATCCTCATTTAATCCACCAAAAAAATCCTATCAAGAAGCAATATTTTGGCTTCTATTTTACAGACATATTTAAGTTGAAATGGACCTTAAAGATTTTGAAGTCCTACTCTGTTCTCTTACACAGTGGAAGAAACTGGATTACAGAAGGCTGTCGCTTGCCATGGGTCACATCTCATAAAAACGTGTAATTAGCAGAGCCCAAATCTTTAGAGTCTGCCTCCTTCCAGGCACCACCTTGTCTCTCAGGCTTTTGAGGAGCGGACCTTGTACAGATCCACAGTTGGAATCTACATCCTGGTCTTTTGGTCCAGAGACTGACCAGAGCCTGGTAAACACTAAATGTTCTTACTTCATTCACTAAATATGTATTGTGCCTTTAACTATGTGCCAAGCATGGTTTGAAGAGCTGTGGATAGAGCAGTGAACAAACTCCCAGCATTCCCTTCAGACTGCTTCCCTATTGTTTTCTGGGTAGAACCTCTAGGTTTTTAATACCCAAGCTTCATAGAAAATACCTATCTTTCAATAAAATATTTTTTTAGAATCAATATTTAGGGTAAAAAGTATTTAGGAAAAATAGATTTCCCTAAAACTCAAATACAAGCTTTTAACTAAACATTGCGCATAAAGAGTCTGAAGTTATGCAAAAACAATTGTAAGACATCAGAATCACACGCAGACATTTTGAAAATCATGGTGTCATCACCAGGCATGTGTGTCTGGGGTGCTTCTGGCACCAAGAAGTGATGTGTTCCTGAATTTAAGACAGCTGCTTGTTAATAACTAGATTGTCTGTTTGTAGCACAAAAACTGATTTTTTTTCATGTACTTTATATTCTTACCTGATAGTTTTTTACTTATATATAAATATTTTGTTACATTTTAGTTACATGTTGTGAAATTGGTTGTGGGTTTTGGGTTGATATGCAATGCATCATTTTTTTTTCTATTTATAATAACGGTAAATAGGTTCCCAGTTAAAATTTTCACACAGACATATGATTTTTCTGGATCGGATTACTAACATTAACAGTGAGCTGTCTGGTAAACAGAAAACCTTGTGCTGGTGGAGCTTACATCCTAGAGGGAATAGAGAAACAATAAACTGGGAAATGAGTATATTACCTAGTGTGTTTAATTATGATAAGGACTGAAAAGAACAATGAGCCAGTAGTGGGGTAGGAGGTATGAGGCAGGGGCG
>NW_007772067.1:0-5035 GCF_000696425.1 Galeopterus variegatus | reverse complement strand
CTTCAGGAGTGCAGGGAGGCAGAAGGGCAGTGCTCCTTCCTGATGTAGCAACGACAACGACATTGATATGCCTTTTTTCAGGAGAATGCATGAGACATTGAAGGATCTTTTCAAAACGTGTTACATAGGGCCTGCCCGTGGCTCACTTGGGAGAGTGCGGTGCTGATAACACCAAGGCCACGGGTTCGGATCCCTATATAGAGAAGCCCGGTTAGCTCATTTGGGTGAGCGTGGTGCTGACAACACCAAGGCCCCGGGTTAAGATCCCCTTACTGGTCATCTTTCAAAAAAAAAAAAAAAGTATTTGTTTTAATTGCTTATTGTCTGTCCTGTAGGATATAAGCTTTATGTGGACAAGGACAGAAATTTTGAATGTTCACAGCTATACTTCTGTTCCCTTGAATAGTTCATGGCTATGGATTTAAAAATATTTGCTGAGTCAATGAATCAATGAGTGAATGCACACACAGACTGACACACACACAGACGCTCACACACTGCCACACACCAACACACAGTCACTGTCACACATGACACATCCACGCACAGAGCACACTCCCACACGCCCCCCACACTGACACATTCTCACATACAGATACTCTTGAAGCTTAATTTTCATTTTTTTTTGAAGCTTAATTTTTGTTCAACATTTTGTTGTGGACATTTCCTATATCATTATATATTCAATATTAAATTTTCTCTGAATTATTGTGAAAAATTTCAAAGATATCTAAAATTTGAAAGAATAGTACAATGGTCACCCTAGATCTAATTCATGATTATAATATTTTGTCATATTTGCTTTATGTATGTAATAAATTCTATTTTTATACTTTTTGCTGAAACACTTGAAGATCCCTTGCCAACATCATGACCCTCATTCCTAAATACTTGAGGATTCATCTCTTAAAAAGTAACATTTTTTTCCAACAATGATATTATTATCACACTGAAGAAAATTACTATAAATCTATAATAGTGTAAAATGTCAAAGTAATATAAAATTTTCTTAATGATCCCCCAGTGTCTTTCATTTGGAGGTGAGAAGAGCTCAGGAGCCCTTGACCCTGTCTGAGGTTTCCATCTCCCCCACAACCTTTCTCTCTAGCCTCTTGATGGCAACACCCTGGAAAACTGAAAAGTAGAAACATTTTCTTCTACTCCCTGTTTCTCAGTTTTTTGATAGACCCCTATTTATTCAGTTTTTCCTTATTTCAGAGCCACATCTCCATGTCTACATAACATCCTACAGTGTGGATGTGCATACTGGGCTCTCAGGACTAGGAGCACAGCTCCTACAGCCCTGTCCCCTCAGCAGGGTAGAAGAGGGCCCTGTGCAGGGTCACATGTGGTGACCAGTAGTCGCAGCTCCAGCAGCAGGTATCAGGGCAGCCCAGAGACCTGGCGTGAGCGCCCTCCCCTCCCTCACGGTCAGGAGTGAATTGTGCACATGCTCTGAGACCCCACCTCCCCCAGGGGCTCCATCCCATGATGGCCAAGAAAGGGTCCTCATGCCAGAACTAAGACCCAGCCCCCCAAACATCCTCATCTCCATTGACAGAGCTCAGGTGACATCCACCCCTGCTCCTCCCACCTTCACCTCCCCAGACACCACCATTGTCTGTCTTGAGCCCACCAGGATGAATCTCTTATGCCTTTCCCTCTGTTTGTGTGTCACACCAGGTCCCCAAATATCCTGCACCCTCATCCTCACAAGGCTCTGCACACTCCTGTTCTGTCTCTTCTCGTGCCCCCTCCCAGCTTGAGCCCTTTCCCTTGTGCCCGCTCGAATCTCAGCCCATGATCAGCAAGACCTCCAAAGTCCTCTCTCAGGCTGTCCTTTCACCTCGCAGCTCCCACAGAAACCTGGGTCTCTCTGAGGACACGGCCCCTCCAATGTCCTCCCACATGGGGACCTTGTACCCCTGGCTGGGAGGTGGGGTGGGGTCCTTGCTCCTGACTGTGGTTCTCAGACATTTCTGCCTCCCCCTCCCTGACATCTAACCTCTCATCAGGTTAGAGCCCCCGCTCCTCTCACTGCTCCTGATCCTGATGGGCCCCAGGCCGTTCCTTCATTCCTCATCTCTGAGCTCCTGGCTCCCAGTCTCCCTCTCCAAAGGTGCTGTCTGCTTGACCCCTGGTGATTTTAACATAAGCAGATGTGGGAGGCTGAATAAGAGTCCCCGAAGATGTCCACTCCCAATCCCTGGGACCCATGAATAGGTTGCATTACATGGCAAAAGGGACATTACTGATGTAGCTAAGGTTAAGGATCTGAAAAGAGGGAGATTATCTTGGACTATCTACATGGTACAATCAAATCACACGAGCCCTTGAAAGCAGAGAACCTTCTCGGTCTGGAGTCAGAGATGCTGCGGAAGAGGAAGGCAGAGGAGATGTAGCCGAGGGGAGGGCAGAGGTTCCATGGGGGAGAAGGATCGGATGTGCCACTGGGGCTGTGTGGGAGGACCCTAGAGAGGGCTCTAGGAGCTAAGGGTGGCTCCCGGATGATGGCCAGGGAGGAAGTGGGAACCTCAGTCCTACATCTGCAAGGGACTGAATTCAGATGACAACCAGAATGAGTTTGGAAGTGGATTCCTTCCCAGAGCTTCCAACAAGAAACATGGACCTGCCAACACTTGATGTTAGCCCAGTGAGACTTGTCACCTACATAACCGTAAGATAATAAACAGGTGCTGTTTAAAGCCACTTGGTGTTTGGTAATCCTATGTCAGCAACAGACCCCACCCAGCAGGGAGGCTGCTCTCCCTCTCTGGCTTCTCAGCTCCCTGACCTTCTCTCCTCCACAACCTTCTCCTCTGCTCCACCTGGGCCCCCATGCCTTTGTCACCCTTAGGTCATGTCATTGCCAAGAACCCAGCCCTTCCACAGTCTCAGTTTCATGCTTCCCACCCCCTGACCACCATCTGTCCTGTTCACGCCCTTGCAGGATGGACATAAGCTCTGGGAACATCAATACCGTCGTTTCATCATGTGATGTAACATCAGCCAAGCATTCCTGTGTTTGTGCCTGTTTCCAGGGTGGAGTCCACCCTGTAGTATGTCAGTTCCAACAGTCCTTTGACCCCACTGGGATTCCCAATCTATTGATCCTGCCTTCTACTCACTGTCCCTCACCCCTTGGTGTCCTCTCCTCCCTCCTCACCCATTTTGGATTCTGTGGTAAGTCATTTCAATCCCTCCCTTGCCTGTCCCTTGCTTTGTCACGCTTGCTTGATAAAACTGCACAGCTGGTGAATGCACCACTGCCTCCTCCACACCTGCCCCCATGCGGCTCCAGGAGGCTGGAGAACAACTCACAGCCACGCTGGTGCTCTCACTTCATCTTCACCAGCCAGACCTCACGGGGAGCCCCCACTGCTGCCAGCCATCATCCCACCTTGCAGGGTTCACCCCTCAGCCTCCTCCTATGCTGGTGACTCTAACACACCTTCTTTCTCTGCTCAAACATCCAACCCTCCTTCCCATTCTTATTTCAGCAGATCACCTTGCTTCCTACTTCACTGAGAAAATGTAACACATGAGATTTCCACCTCCATCTAGTCATGAGTTTGCAGCTGCACCTCATGCTGGGCCTCCAAGTGCACGGTGGTTATTGTAGGTTAACCGTCCAAGCTCCAGCCAGAGCCAGTCCCTCTGCTGGTGCCCTAAAAATCTCATCCCTTCTCACCTACTTAAAGATATTACGTGGGGGGTAGGGTTAGGGTTCTTCTCTTTTTCTCTCTTTTTCATCATCATTTTTCTCTCTCTCCACTAGATCACTGTGGCAGTCATGAGAATGTGCATCTCACACCCTCAGCTGGAGGACACACAACTAACTGATGTCCCTGGCTGCTGTGCTCTGAGATCTATTGCCACAGTGGCCCTGAGACCATGCTTCCCATGGCTTCTTCAAGACAACGATAGAGCAGAGCAGGGAAGGCTGCCTGGTGAGCTCAGTCGGGTAGAGTGAGGTGCCGATAACACCGAGGCCACAGGTTAGATCCCTGTACCAACCAGGCAAAAAAAAAAAAGGTTGGGAGGGCCAGCCCGTGGCTCACTTGGGAGAGTGTGGTGCTGATAACACCAAGTCAAGGGTTCGGATCCTATATAGGGATGGCTGGTTAGCTCACTGGGTGAGCGTGGTGCTGACAACACCAAGTCAAGGGTTAAGATCCCCTTACCGGTCATCTTTAAAAAAAAAAAAAGGTTGGGAGAAGAGCAGGGAAACTAACTAAGGCAGGACCATTCCCATTCTGAGTCTGACTTAGGCTCCAGGGCTCCCTCACACCATTACTAAACTTCCCTTAGACTGCACTAGGTCTAGGATGATTCAAACCAACCTTCCTCCCTCTCTCCTTCACTGTGGTCTGATGGCTCACGCAGCCTTTTCTGATTTCCTCCTCAATTACTCTCACAAGTATTTCCCCTAATACATCCTTGCACATCAATGCTGTATCGATGTCTGCTCCTCACAGGATCCTAACTAACAGGAGTGGCATTAGGAGTCATCCAAGAACACAGGCAAAAAGATGGGGACTGGGGATGAGCTCACCCTCCACATGGCAGGTGGAGAGGATGCCATCCAGGTTGGTAAATGGAGGCAGGGATAGTCTTGGCACAAGTTGGCAGCTGAACTGCTATAGATTTCACCAGTGGTAATCCGAGAAGATGTCCTGGTTTGGGTAACGCTATGGCAAGTGTGATGAGAGAAGACTTTAAAAAACAAGTGGGGGTGCGGTGGGGAATGACGATTATCTACAAAGACAGTGAAGCTGGCTGGTTAGTGTTAAGCTCTGTTGATGCCATGTAGAAGCATAATGAGAATCTGAGGATTGTTAACAAGCAGTTACTGGCTAAGTGTGAGAGCCTCTGCTGTGTCTTACAGAGAGGCCTTTGTCTCCTGCAGGGGAAGGGCAGACAGAGTGGATGGGAGCTGGAGACTTAGTTGTGGGGGTCACAGTACTCCAGAGGTGTTTGGAGCCAAGTCACACCAACTTGGGGAAGTCAGGGCCCTGATGGGAAACTTGAGATT
>NW_007772066.1:0-5035 GCF_000696425.1 Galeopterus variegatus | reverse complement strand
TCACATGATGTTCTCAAGGTTGATCTATGGTGTAGCATGTATCAGAACTGCACTCTTTTTTTATGTCTGGATATTATTCCATTGTGTGTGGAGACCATGTTTTACGTATCCACTCATCATCTGATGGACATCAGGTTCCTACCTTTTGGCTATTGTGCATAGTGCTGCTAAGAACATCCACGTACAAATTTCTGCTTGAACTCCTGTTTGTGGTTCTCTTGGGTTAATACCTAGAAGTAGAATTGCTGGGTCATATGGTAATTCTGTGTTTAACTTTTTGAAGATTGTCCAGCAACTGCATCATTTCACATTCTCCCCTTTAATATATGAAGGTTCCAGTTTCTCCACCCCCTCACCAACACTTGATTCTTTTCCTTTTTATTTATGATCATAGCCAACCCTGTGTATGAAGCAGTTTCTGTTACATTGTGGGTTTTGTTTCTATCGCTCTAAAGAGTAATGAGCTTGGTTGTCCATTCCTGTGCTTGTTGAACATTTGTATATTGTCTTTGGAGAAATGTCTTTTCAAGTCCTTTTTTGATTTGGGAGCATTGTTTGTCTTTTTATTATTGAGTTGTAGGAGTTCTTTATATCTCTTTGGGTTCATCCTATTTGGAGTTCATCGAGCTTCTTCAATGTATAGATCTGTGACAATTTTGGAAAATTTTTGGAAATTTGGGGCCATTATTTTTTTCAGATGTTCTTTCTCCCCCATTATCTTTCTCCATTCCTTTACAGACTCCCATTATGTGTGTGTTTGATGGTGTCCCATGGGTCTCTTAGGTTCTGTTCATTTTTTATCTTTCTTGTTAACTTCTCTTCTTTAGGTTGGGCAGTCTCAATGGACCTATCTTCAAGTTCACTGATTCTTTCTTCTTCCTGATCAAGTCTACTGATGAACCTGCTAGTGAATTTTTTTCCTCAGGTACTGCATTTTCAACTCTGCAATTTCTATTTGGTTCCTTTTGATGTTCTCTGTGTATGGTGAGAATTCATTCTCATGGTTTTCTTTAGTTCTTTGTACATGGTTTCCTTTGTACATGTCCTGCCTATGAACTGAAGATCTGTTCCTTGCTTCAACTTTATGTTTCATGTTGTTAAATGCTTTGTGGAATTTGAAGTTGGCATTCGAATTTGGGCTTGGATTCCTGGGACCATTAATCCCCAGTCACCCTGGATGTTGACTGAGGACACTTGCATTTTTTCCTTTGTCAAAGGGAGTTACTATATTTATTAGAATTTAAGCATAATTATTCCACCTCTTCCAAAGTTACACCTGCTCATTTCAGAAGTGTTGGCTTCAGATCTGTGGAGGATCTTGTTGTCCCCTGCATGGTCCTTTCACATCATGTGTCTTTTCTCCATGTACAAGGAGTCAAGTTAATAAACCTAATCTGATTTGCCAATTGGTGCAACAGATAAAGTGATGAAAGAGGAAAGACCGATTCTCCCAGGCGAGCACCAGGTGGACAGATATGAGGCTTTTGTGAGGAGCAGCTCTGGCCAGGGACTCAGTAGTTGGGAGTATTCACGTTAGGAAATGCCAGTCAGACAACTTTGAAAAGTGCCCTTTTTTCTGAAAAGTAGGTTAAGAACATTTGGTCTGGGCCTCCAGTGTACCTTCTTTCCCTCCTCCCCTTTGACTTTCTGTTCATCATCTCGTACTTTACTTTGGCCTCACAGGAGACAAAAAAAAAAAAGACCCGTCCTCTTTCCTTTTTAGATTTAAGTCTCATATGAGCTCTTTTCTTTTTCCAATTCCTTCCCACTTTGTCTTCCTGGCAATTCTTTCTTTCTGTCAACATCAATAACAATCTTCCTAGAATTTTTTTAACAATACCTAAAATTTTAATACCCACATGACCTTCATTACACACCATCTCAAAAACCCTAATCTCTCAAAGGCCATCTTCACACATATGTGTATTTTACCATTTTTTTTCTCCATCAACTTAAATTTTATTCAGTTCCTACAGATTTGGAGACTGTACTTAAAGCCACAAAGGGTTAACTTCTAAGCAGCATGTTTTTAGAAAACAACAGTCTAGAAGTGTAAAAATGGTAACACTAATCTGAGTGATTTCTGGATTTCCTTAGTAAGAGAATGCTATAAATTAGAAGAGCCACAAAGATACCAGGAGATTCATTAAAGGAAAGTGTTGTTCTTCCAAGGCAAAGTGGTATTTCTGGAGACATAATATGAAGCTATTATGAATTTGGAGAAAAGTATAAGTTAGCTCCAAACGTGTTTTTTACAATTAAATATTTGCCTAAATTTGACTCAAATATTAGGTGTTTGAAGTATAAATGAGCCTTAAAATCATCAGAAAATGCTCTGCTAATATGAAAAAAAATTGTGGCAAAGCATCCACCTTTTTTAGTATCTATGAATCTGAACTGGCAGAAGCCATATACAACTACTCAAGGTAGCACAAGCATCAATTATTATAAAGTTACATGTAACAGAATTCCTGAAAAAGAGAATTCTATGACAGCACTGAATATTAAAAATATTTTAAATTATAGTTATTATTCTTCTCTTAGTCAGCAGGAGAGAAGTCATCTTGGAGTGAAACTCAATGAATGTACATTATCAGTGTTTTAAAGTCTTCAGCACAAAACATAGCCTTACTGAGCACAAGAGAATTCATACTGGAGAAAAACCCTGTTACTATAATCAATTTGTAAAATTCTTCAGTAGCAGTTCTTACATTACTGTTCATGAGAGAATACACAAAGGGGAGAAACTCTATGAATGCAGCGAATACAAGAGAGCCTTCAGTAATTACTCATCCCTTAGACTGCCTGTGAGAATTCACACTGGAGAAAAACACTGTGAATGTAACCAGTGCTTCCATGTCTTCCACTCTTGATGTCTCTTCAAAAAGCACAAGAGAATCCATACTGGGGAGAATCACTATGCATGCAGTCAGTATAGGAAGGCTTCAGCATGAGCTCCTGCGTTACTGTGCACAGTAGAATTCATATAGGGGAGAAACCTTATGAGTGCCATGATTGTGGGAAAGCCTTCAGGAAGCACCAACATCTAACAAAGCACATGAGAACGCCTACTGGAGAAAAAACTTATAAATGTAATGAGTGTGGAAAACCTTTCAGCAGTAGCTTTTCTCCAACTCTGTACAAGAGGATACATAACGGAGAGAAACTGTATGAATGCAATGATGTAGGAAAGCCTTTAACAATCTCTCATCTGTTAAGAAATGTGAGAAATCACACCACTCACACTGTAGAAAAGCCCTATGAGTAATCATTGTGGAAAGTCTTTCACTAGTGAACCTTACATTTCTATGCATAAGAGAATACTTAATAGGTAGGTAGGAATGCAGTAACAGTGGAAAAAACATTTCTTGATCTCTTATTCCTCAGATAACATGAGTTAACTTATATGTATGAGTTATCTGTTCCTGCATAATAAATTACCCCCAAAAACTTAATGTCTTCAAACAAAAAGCACTTATTATTTCACAATTTCTGTAGATCAAGAATTCAAGAATGGCTTAGCTCTGGAGTTCTCTCTAAGGATCTGTTATGTGGTTGCAGTGAAGATGTCAGCCAGGGCTGCAGTCTTCTGAGATCCCTACTGACCAATGGTCCACTGCCAAAATGGCTCTCTCACGTGCCTGGAAAGTTAGTGATGGTTATTGGCAGGGAACCTTCAGTTCAGCACCACAGAGGCCACTCCTCAGGGCTAAGTGTCTTTATGGTATGGCAGTAGGTTCCCCCTAAGGCAAGTGATTTAATGAGCCAACACAAAAGCCACAATATCTTTTATGACCTAGCCTTGGAAGGACATATTTCATTTCTTCCATATTGGTCACACACACCAATCCTGAAACAATGCAGGAGGAGACTGCACAGAGCATGAACATGAGGAGATAGATCACTGGGGACCATCTGAGAAACATGCCATAAATCAGTGACAAAAATCCTACAGCAGGCCCTCAGCCTTCTGATCAATATGGGGTAGTATTCAATAACCTGCAGGTTAACTCATTCTGAAGAGAAACCATAGAAGTGCAATCCTTATGATAAAGTCTATGGGAAAGCCTTTAATGATAGCTCTAGGGAGTCATGTGACAATTCACTCTGAATGAAAACCATATGAATGTCATCAAAATGGAAAATTCCTCATTGGACACTCATCACTTAAGACACACTTGAAAAGCCACACTACAGAAGAACACTTAAGAATGCTGAAAATCCTGCAATACAATTGCATTACTGAGCATAATATATTTTGTTCAGATATTCTGAACAAATACATGATGGTGGGAACAATACATGATGGTGGGAACAATACATGATGGTGGAAACAATACATGATGGTGGGAATACTTTGAATGTTCTCTGATTTTTTAACACATGAGAATTCATGTCAGAGAGAAAGACCCATTGAATGCCATCAGTATTGGTAAGATTTCCATTCTTCCACATTTCTTAGAAAATTAAGAACTCACACTGCAAAAGATGTTGTGAATACAAAGGATGAGGGAAACTCTAATGTTCCCTCTTACATTAGGATAATATGAAAATTCTCCATGGGTGCCACCACTTGTGAGTGTACTGATTTTGGAAAATCTTTCATTCAATGATTCATCTGTTTGTATATGTGGAAGGGAAAACCTAGGAATGTAATCAATATGCAGATGACTAAGCCTTAGCACTTCACAGACACGCCACCAAATAATTTATACTAGGGACAAAAATAATAAATGTTATGAGTGTAAAATTATAATTGTCTCATCCTGAGAATGGGCCACTAGCTCATTAATTCTGTTAACTAAAAATTATTGGAGGCCACTGTTTTAGAAGCTTCCCCTTTGGTCTCTTGGATTGCTCCCTTTCTGGGAGAAGTCATCTACCATGCCATGAGGACACTCGAGCAGCCCCGTGAAGAGGAGCCAATTTGCCAGTACCAAATTGCTAGCCACATGAAAAAGTTACCTTGGAAGGAGATCTTCCAACCCCAAACTTTGAACTCTAATTATTATATATACTCAAATGTTTATAGGGA
>NW_007772065.1:0-5035 GCF_000696425.1 Galeopterus variegatus | reverse complement strand
GCAGAAGGAAACAGCGCAAATATTTTTTGAGTTATTGCAAACAGAATGTCTAATTCAAACATTATAATTCTAAATGTTCTTTGTTTATAGAATATCTTATAAATAATTATGAATTATAAAGAAACTATCTTCCAAATGAAAGAACAGTGTATCTCAATGGAGAAAAATAAATTTGTGCCTATGACACAACAAATGAGTGTAGTATTTCTATGAGAAATGCATGTATGTTGTTCTCTTAGTCATATTGATTAGGATTAATATCATCCAGTAGTATCATCAGTACAACTTTAGCCCTAACACTGATGTAGCGTTTTCATAAAACAAAGGAAAAGGAAAACTTAGCAAATAGTTGATTTTGTGAAGTCAATCCACCATTCCAAATCTAGGCCAAATGTTTATTAGGATGGACAGTTTTCACTTTTTGAGGCTATTAAGCCATTATTTGATGTTTGTTCTGTGTAAATCAGGGGAAATGTTGAGAGAAGTTCTCTGCCGTTCTGTGGCTGCTCTCCCACAGTTTCTGCAGGCAAGGCGAAGTTCACAGTACTTTTCCTGTGCAAAAACACACCATGACAGATATCAAGTTTGCTGAACGGCCCAGAGGAGCTCCCCGGAGGACACGGGAATCCAGACGTACCCCAGGGTAATGACTGAGCACCCTGACTCACGGCCAGACTTCCTGCATTCAAGTCTAGGCTCAACGCTTTACTAACTGTTCAAACTTGAGAAAGTTCCCTAGTTTCTCTGTGCTTTGATTGCTTATTCATTTTTATTACAGAGATAGTGTAGTACCTATTTCAAAAGGATATTGTCAGGGTAAACATAATGATGCATACAGCATGATGAGAACAGTGTCTTATTCATAGTAACCAATACATGTTAGTGATTATTAGACAATGGATAATATTTCCTGTAACTGCCATTAAGATTCCTGTGTACATGTTATGGTTTTATGAGTTGTTTCCCATTTTGCCAAAGTTGATTATAAACTTATTATGGTTGGAGTCTGTAATCTTGGCAAACGTTTAGCCAGCCTAAAGTTTATAAGTCATGTTAAGGTCGCAGATTCTAGAGAGAGCCTAGTAATCAGAGTCAGGTTCCATCAATTTACTAAGGACTGTGGAAGTCAGGAATTCTAGGGTGACATCCAGATGGCTTGAATATTAAATAATTCTTTAATTCTGTGTTTAACTATATAGACAGAGTTATGGTAGTAACCACTTCACCAATTGTCGTAGTCTGCTCAGACAACCATAACAAAACACCACAGACTGGGTGACAAACAACAGACATTTATTTTTCATAATTCTCCAGGCTGGAAATCCAAGATTAAGGCGCCAGCCAATTTGGCTTCTGGTGAGGGCTGTCTTCTTCACCAGTTGGCTAACTTCTCCTGTGTCTTCATGTGATGGAGAGAGAGTAAGCTCTCTCCTGTCCCTTCATACACGACACTAATCCTATTGGACCGGGACTCACACTTATGACCTTACTTAGGCTTAATTACCCCTATAAAATTCATACCTCCAAATACAGCCACTTTGACAGTTAGGTCTCCTATAAATGAGTTTTGGGGAGACACACACACTCAGTCCGTAGCACTGTACTTTGTTTTGTTTCTTTCCTGGCATTTTATACATATAGATCTGGAGTGACGCTGGTAGCATCTCTCTCCCAGAGCCCTCCCCAGCCTCACCTTCCACCATTCCATGTCCCTGTGTAGCATTTCTCCCAGTCTGGGGACCTGATTCATGGCAGGGTGAAGCCTGTGGATATACTCTGAGTGGCTTGTCTGGTACCTTCTAATGTCAAACATTTATATTTTTTTCTGCTCGGCTTTCAGATTGTTTGCTACTAAGCTCCATGTTGCTTTTATAAGTCTTTGCAATGATTGATAGGGGTGAGGTTCTATGATCTTAGTTTCCCTTCCTGCTTTCTTTCTTAGTTTCGATGATTTCTCTGCTCCTCCTTCTCCTGGAGAGGGAACTACTGTCCGAGTAGCACTGTTTAGGTTCAGTGTTAGCATTTGTTTAGCAGGTATGACAACATCCTCCACATGGTCTTCTTAGGGTTGTTTGACACAAAAAAGGGCCACATCTTGGGAATGCTATTCGAGCACAGTTTGGATGTCACAGGTAGTGTTATTCAGGAAGCCAGCTATGAGACAGAGATTTGGGAACAGTGTGAGCAACAACTGTTCAGGGTGAGTGAAGCAAGACTGGACAGAGACAAACACTGAACCGGGATGCAGCTGTCACAGAGAGCTCAGCTGATATCATGGGGAGCTTGGAAACAGGTTGGCACTTCTGAGATGTTCTCAGACAAACTAAAGGCACCAGAACCTTGCACCCCTGAAAGGGCCAGTCATTGGATCCTGGCTGCCCTCAAGAGTGGGCTGTAACCTGGAGCCCCTCAGTTCCTTCTCAGCCAATGGCGACCCCTGCAGGGGCTCAGATTGAGCAGGCAATGCTTCCTGCCACCAGGGGAAAGAAGGTCCTGAAGCGGTCACCTAGATGGGGCACCACAGCACCCACTACATGGGGTAAATTCGATGACTCTGCAGGTGAATTTAATTTAGTAGTTAGGAAAATTCTGCTCTGGATTTTAGTGGGCAATTCCACCTTATTTGGCAGTGTACTTTGTTAAGCTGTTGATTGAGGACAGTTATGGAAGAAAATCTTATTCGTGAAGCCCAACACGCACTTCTGAAGCAATGGCTCCTCTGATGGGTAATAATCGTTCTTAAGACAAGTTTAAAGGGTCCAATCAGGAGACAGAAACCACCCCCATTGTTTGAACAGAAAGCACTTAACATGAAGAATTGTTAACAACGAATAAAGTTGAAAACTGAGAAGGTGAAAAGAGAAAACTAAGGCACTGTGTAGGTGGCAGCCGCTCAGAGCAGCTTCCACCCCCAGGAACACAGGGAAGAGGTAGGAATCATTAAAGTTAAGACTCTTGGAGGAGGGGCCCTGCAGGCCTGAAAGACAGACCCCCATGGAGGGGGTGCACCTGGCTGGTGTCCCTGTGTCTGAGCTTGGAGGTGGGGCTCTTGGAACCAGGACCGAGGTCCCTGAAAGGGGGCATCTGGGACTGGAGCTGGTGTCACGGGGCAGGGGTGTGATACATAGATGGTCTGGAGGTGCTGGAAACACTCCACACTGGGGTCAGCTGCCACAAGAGGGAAGAATCCCTGCTGTCCAGGGGAAGCAGCATTACTGGTGTGGTGGTCACAGAGGCAGGAGGTCAGACAGGAGCCCAGGGCAGCAAACAGGAAGGATCTTGCGTCCTCCTCTTCCCCATGCAGGCTCTGTCTCGCTGCCCTATTGGCAAAGCTGCTCTCACTCTCGCTCTCCGGTGCACTTGCAGGGTCCCCACTCCAGCATCGCAGAGCCCAAGGTGTGGAGTGGAGACACTTAATTGACAACTAGTGCAAAAATGAACATTTCAGCGAGGAGCAAAAATCCCCAAACACGCCATGTTTTCTTTTAACGAAATCAAGAGGCTCTGTCATTGTTCACTCTTGGAAACCTATAACCATTTACTGACAAAATGACTGATGATACACTGGACTTTCCTGATGTCAAATAAAACACAGAATACTTTTTGTATGAACTGGAGTTTATTAACAGTGCTTTGAATAATCGGTGTAGCCTTGGACTATGTGTTGGAAAGATGGAAAAGGCGACTAGCTTTGATGATGTAGTGGTTTGGATGAGTTTTGTTCATTCACAACAAGCATTTGATTTTATAAGATGCTTGTCTTGCAAAGACATCCCCAATATTCTTTAACAAAAATTGCTGAAATTTTGAAACGTGGTTTTCATATACATGTAAAGCAGGTTTTAAAAAAGCAGAGATTGTTATGTGTGAAATTCCAGATCATGGGGCTTCAGAAGGAAGCTAATGGTGTTATAGCACAGGGCTGGGAGGCCTGACGGTGCCAGGTGCCTGAGGAAGGGGCGAGGACGTTATTGATGGACGGGATAAAGTGGTTCAGGTGGTTGCTTGTGCTCACAGGGAATGAGTAACCGAGGACTGGCGAGGGTAAATCACTGGGTACTGGTACTCATTCACAAAAGAACAGAACAGAACAACTTCAGGTCACAGAGAGTCTAGGTAGTAATGGGAGTATACAGCAGGGCCAGGGACGTCTTCCACCTCCAACGTAAGATTGGTTCTGATGTGAAAGAAAGGAGGTGGGATGGCAGAGAGGAATAGAAGAGGTTGAAGTCATGGAGAAAGGGGAAAAATCAAACAAAAGAAAACAAAACATGGCTTCTGTGTAGGGAAGTAGGGGCAACATTTAAGGAACAGGCAGAGGGGCAACACTTAAAGAGTTGTGAAAGCAGATTGTCAGAGTCACCTGATACTTTTTAGAGCCATCACCACTTACAGTCTATCACACGTGCATTAGGTTTTCATGTCAAATATCTTGAGACTCTTAGACTTAGAAAAAGGATATTGATAATTTCATATAGAGGACCAAGTGTAGTGTGTGCAGCATTTAAACAGAAAAATAACACTCTTACCAGCTAGCTCCCTTTATTAAGCCCACCTTAGTAATTATCTCTATGGAAATAATATGTGCATACAATCTTTCTGAATTATCTCGGTAGAGGTAACACTTTATTTATTTATTTATTTATTTATTTTTTCCATGCAGACACTGTGTGACTCTTGGGTTCTAAGACAGGAAGCACCAGCACCGTGGGCAGGTCCAGATGGCCTTACCACAACGGCTGATCCATGCTCTGGAAGACTTTGAGATGCATCAACCGGGCTAATCTGTGGTCAGAAAAAGTCTCTTTCACAGTCTAATGCAGCTCGGAGAATCCTCCCTCAGAACGTACCTGCCTGTGTCTGGCACTAACATGCGTGAGGAATGTGACCTCGCACTGAGACAATCTGGGTTCTGTGGTCACCCTCCCCTTCTTCCTATTCTGTGGCTCCAGGAGGCATTCTCAGGATCTATTCTTTTTTTTTTTTTTTTCCTTTTTGTCTTTTTTCGTGTCCGGCAACGGATCGCAACCCTCAG
>NW_007772064.1:0-5036 GCF_000696425.1 Galeopterus variegatus | reverse complement strand
GAGAGCAAGGCTTCCACCTCTGCTCGGAGCAGACATGCCCTCAGAGTGCTTTTTTTAAAAACAAGTGGTAAAATAGTACCCTTTTAGTCATTTTAGGTGTACAGTTCTGTGGTGTCACAGTGCATGGACACTTGTGCGGCCGTCGCCACCATCCGTCCCAGAACTTTCTCGTCTTCCCAAACTGAAGCCCTGTCCCCACCACACACTGACTCCCGACTCCCCTCTCCAGCCCCAGCACCCCCCATTCTACTTCCTGTCTCTGTGCATCTGACGACTCTAGGGACCGCATGAAAGTTCAGTCACACGGTAGTTGTCTTTCTGTGACTGGCCTCTTCCTCTCAGTGTAACGTCCTGCCCACAGGGAGCGTGACTGTGACATGGCACGGGGGAGCGGCGCCCCATGCAGCACAGGTGTGCGCGGTGGGCTGGACGTGGGAGGCGAAGCCAGGAGCTGCTGGTCCCGCAGGAGAGCGGGAGGTCGCGAGGGCTAGAGGCAGCGGGGCAGCCTTGTGGCACGGTGTCGGTGAGAAGGGGCCCGGGCTCACGGGCCATGGGTGGGGTTGCAGGCTCCAGGGAGAGGGTCCCAGTTTTCCTGATGCTCAAGCTCAGGCTGATTCCTGGACATTGGTATTGAAGGTCTTCTCTGCCCCTTCTTTTATTTATCTCTTTCTCTGATTTCAAGACACTTCAAGTCTGGAGCATGGTGACATGTGGACGCTATACCAAGCTGCCAAGCTGGGTGGGGTGGGGGTATGTGGCTCTTCCCCCTGGAGGAACAGAGGCGAGATCACAGAGGAGGGCTCTGCGGGAGGCCTGCAGGCTCTTTGCACCTGGCTCCGTCCTCTGTTGGTCCTCAGCATTATCTTCCCAGTCCAAAGCCGTGATCCCATCCTCTTGGCTCACTGTGGCCTCCAGGGTGAAGTCTGAAGCCGTAGCCCTTACCCAAGTCCTTTTCCAGCTCCTGTCCATGGTCACTCACCAGGCTAGGCCCCTTCATCCATTCTGAAGTCCCATTTCACTTCTCACTATTAAATCTTTCTGGATTTTTTGCCTTGGAAAACTCCTAAGCATCCTTCAAGACCCAACTCAGATATCCCACCCACGTTTAAGCCTCCCCTTTATGATTCCCTGAAAGAATCCGTGTTTTCATTCTGCAGCCCTTTGCAAGACATAGCCAGGGTGACACACCCCGGACCAGGCCATCACTATACCTACCCGTTCCCCCTGCTGACGTCCCTCCCCTTGGTTCAGCTTCCTCAGGGTCATCAACTGCCATCTTTCATGGTCTCTCCTGTCCCTGGCACAGAGAACAGCTGGGCCAGATGGGGATGGGGTAGCATTTCAGCTGGGCTTGAAGCAGCGTTTTGTAGAGCTGTGGACTTCCTCCTTAGGGAAAGCACAGCCGTGCAACTTGAGTGGAGCTGCGGCCCAGGTATGCCACCGCGTCTGCACATTGGGATGTTCTGTCGGTGCAGAGATATGCTGCTCATCCACGTTAGAAAAACGCATCACGAGGCTTAGCTGTGGCTGGTAGAACATCTGCATCAACATCTGCTTCCTAATGATGCGTTAGATGGGGGAAACATTCCTTAATATTCCCCAGTAGATTCCAAGCATATTTTACCTTGGGGGAAAAAAAAAGAGTGTGTTTTCTGTCTCTTGAAATAATTATGGACAAGATGGTCTTTGAAAGTGTTGGTAGTTTTTCCTTAGAACAGGTTAAGGCATTTTGGTTTTCTTGTATTCTCACTTGTTCGTGGGCTGAGACTGCCATGTCTTTCCATGTCCTCTGTGTCTGTGCTCACCTTCAGCTGCGGCTCACAGGGGGTCCAGAGCAGGCCCAGGCTCTCAGGAAAACGCCAGGCACCTGAGGTTAGCATAGGGGTCAGTCAACTTTTTCTGTAAAGGGCTAGTTAGTAAGTCTTTCAGGTTTCAAGGGCCACGTGGACTCCGTCATAACTATTCAACTCAACTGTTGTAGTGCAAAAGCAGCCATAGACAATATGTAAACACGGCTGTGTGCCAATAAAACTTTATTCACAAAACAGGCACGGGGCCAATTTGGAATATAAGGCTGCAGCTGCCCCTCTCCCCAACCAGAGTTATAGACAGACTCTGCTCCCCAGGGCTGAGCGGCTTCCCCTGCAGGCCAGGGAGCCTCTGGAGGTGTGTGGAGAGCTGTCCTTGTTCAGGGTCCTGGGGTCCTCAGAGGCAGCCTGCTGCTATCCAGCTCCAGCCTGCATGCCCCTCCTCTGCAGCCTGGCAGGAATGCCTGAGCTGATGCCTGCCTCCCATTGCCTCCAAGGCCACTGTGTCCGTCAGAGGCTCTGTGCTTGTTGGCCACTTGACCCCCGGATGCTATGTCTAGTTGAAATGTCAGTGAGTGTTCTAGGATCTAGCCTCATGAATCCCTCATTTCCCTCTCTGGGATTCTAGGCTGGTCTTTCATCTCCTCCCTGAGGCTCTCCCCCAGCTTTTACTGATGTAGTGAAAGAAGCTGGTCCAAACTGCATCCCGGTGTGGAGACACAGCATCACCCCCAACCCCACCCGGTGCTTTGAGCCAGCTGACTGGGAGGACTAGACGGCTTTAGTCTCACACACTGCACGTTGTACATAACCCAAAGCTTCTGTCCTGCCTGTGTCACCACCTCACTGTACCCACGCCCCTTTCCACACATGTGCTGTGGCTGCCTGAGACCAGGCTCAGGTACAGACAAGAGAAGCCACTCTGGCAACTCTTAAGTAGAAAGAGGCATCGCTCAGGGAACACACACAGGGCAAACAGGGGAATAATATTGAGAAGTAGGCTGTCCCAGAGGTAGACAGAGTGCCTTTGAATCAGGATAGGATTCAGGGAAAGGAGGTAAGCAGCAGCCTCGGTGAAGTGGAGCAGGAGTTTGAGGAGTCATGGCAGGTTCCTTCTGGTCTAAACCATACCTTGTCATGCTGTCTTGTGCAACCTCCTTTCTCTCTTGGGCCCTTAATTTCC
Source organism: Galeopterus variegatus (assembly GCF_000696425.1). NCBI lineage: Eukaryota > Metazoa > Chordata > Mammalia > Dermoptera > Cynocephalidae > Galeopterus > Galeopterus variegatus. The sequence continues at coordinate 2,045 of NW_007772064.1, read as the reverse complement.
TTGTCTGTAATGTGGGAATAGTTATATCTAATTTACAGGGTTGCTAAGAAGCTTAAAATAGAAAACAAACACATGGTATCCTCATGGTAGATGCTCAGTAAGTAGTGGCTGTTATGATGATGATGGTGATGACAGTGATGTAATGATGGTAATGCTGTTGATGCCAACGGTGATGATGATGCTGCTGCTGCTGCTGCTGATAATGACAATGATATTATTGATGATGCTGATGGTGGTGGTGGTGGTGATGATGATGATGGTGATGGTGATGATTGTGATAATGGTGATGATGGTGGTGACTGATGGTGATGGTAATGATGGTGATGCTGTTGATGCCACCAGTGATGCTGCTGCTGCTGCTGCTGGTAATGGCAATGATATTATTGATGATGCTGATGGTGATGGTGGTGATGATGGTGATGGTGATGATTGTGATAATGGTGATGATGGTGGTGACTGATGGTGATGGTAATGATGGTGATGCTGTTGATGACAGTGGTGATGCTGCTGCTGCTGCTGCTGGTAATTACAATGACATTATTGATGATGATGGTGGTGGTGGTGATGGTGGTGATGATGGTGATGGTGGTGATGGTCGTGATGGTGATGATGGTGGTGGTGATTGTGATGATGATGATGGTTGTGATGGTGATGGTGGTGGTGATGGTGATGATGGTGATTGTGATGGTTGTGATGGTGATAGTGATAGTGATGGTGGTGATGATGGTGGTGATGATGATGATGGTGATGGTGGTGACAGTGATGATGATGATGGTGATGGTTGTGATGGTGATTATGATGATGGTGATGATGACAGTGATGGTGATGGTGATGATGGTGGTGGTGATTGTGATGATGATGATGGTTGTGATGGTGATGGTGATGATAGTGATAGTGATGGTGGTGATGATGGTGATGGTGGTGATGGTGATGATGATGGTGATGGTGACAGTGATGATGATGATGGTGATGGTTGTGATGGTGATTATGATGATGGTGATGATGACAGTGATGGTGACAGTGATGATGGTGGTGGTGATTGTGATGATGATGATGGTTGTGATGGTGATGGTGATGATGGTGATTGTGATGGTTGTGATGGTGATGATAGTGATAGTGATGGTGGTGATGATGGTGATGGTGATGATGATGGTGATGGTGACAGTGATGATGATGATGGTGATGGTTGTGATGGTGATTATGATGATGGTGATGATGACGATGGTGATTGTGATGGTTGTGATGGTGATGATGGTGATGGTGATGGTGGTGATGATGGTGATGGTGATGGTGGTGACGATGATGATGGTGATGATGGTGATGGTAGTGATGGTCATGATGATGGTGATGGTGATGATGGTGGTGGTGATGGTGATGGTGATGGTGGTGACGATGATGATGGTGATGATGGTGATGGTAGTGATGGTCATGATGATGGTGATGGTGATGATGGTGGTGGTGATTGTGATGATGATGATGGTTGTGATGATGGTGATGATGGTGATGATGGTGATTGTGATGGTGATAGTGATAGTGATGGTGGTGATGATGATGATGGTGATGGTGATGGTGGTGACAGTGATGATGATGATGATGGTGATGATGGTGATGATGATGGTGATGGTGGTGACGGTGATGATGATGATGGTGATGATGATGGTGATGGTGGTGACAGTGATGATGATGATGATGGTGATGATGATGGTGATGGTGGTGACGGTGATGATGATGATGGTGATGATGATGACGATGGTGGTGATAATGATGATGGTGGTGATGATGGTGATAATGACGATGGTGGTGATGATGATGAAGGTGGTGATGGTGATGATGGTGATGATGATGGTGATGGTGGTGACGGTGATGATGATGATGGTGATGGTTGTGATGATGATGATGATGATGGTGGTGATGATGATGAAGGTGGTGATGATGATGAAGGTGGTGATGGTGATGATGGTGATGATGATGATGATGCTACTGTTGATTTGCCTTAACAAGCCTCACTTTATTAAATCTAAAAGCATCCTGGTTTGTGAATTGAT
>NW_007772063.1:3688-5037 GCF_000696425.1 Galeopterus variegatus | reverse complement strand
TGAACCAGGAAGCAGGCCCTTACCAGACATAAAAAGTGCCAACACCTTGATCTTGAATTTCTATCCTCCAGAACTGTGAGAAATAAATTTGTGTTGTTTATAAGCACTCAGTTTATGGTGTTTTGTTACAGCAGCCCAAACAGACTATGACAGCAGCCTAAGTGACTCACGCTGCCTGCAGGTGGACATTAGCAGTAATGTGCTGGGTGTACGGACTGGAGACTCCAGTCTTTGGTACCTTCATGCACTTTCTGTACCCCTCAATCACTGCATATCCTGGTCACATCCTTCCCCATCCACATCCCTCATTTTATAGCCTGCCTCAATTTCACTGTGGGCATGATTGAATTAAATTCTCAAGATTAAAAAAAAAAACAACTTTGTTCATGATCGTCAATTACGTAAAGAAGCACATGCGATGCCAAAACTCAGAATCAATATCTGGGAGACTGTCTCAATTCGGAAAGGTGGTGGTACATTAAATTAAAGTGTGTCCTTTGATTTTTCTATCAACAAAATATGAACCGTCTCTAAAACAAAATTTCCCGGAATGATTTAGTAGCCTTCTAACATCACCTTCAAATTTATTCAAGTGTCTGGAATGAGACCTGCATGAAATTGGCTTCTGAACTCATCAAAAGGACAAACAGTATTTCAGGCTGGGAACATTCCCCTGGTGTTTGTTGTCACATCAGTAGCTATCATTTCCGATCAATGTCATTTCTGCAGAGAGAGTCCTTGTGCCAGGCCATCGCCAACATAGATGACTGATGTGACCTCAGCCCTTGGGCTGAGAAGTCCCTTGAGCATCAATTAGTCCAAGGACCTCCTTTTACCAACTGGAACAATGACATTTCCAAAGTCACATGGCAGCAAGTCAAAACCACAGGCCTCATTCCCAGAATCTAAGGATCCGTAGCTTACAGCAGGCTTTTTTAATTGTGACACTATTGACATTCTGGATAAGTCTTTGTGGTGGGGGGCTATCTTGTGTATTGCAGGACATTTAGCAGCACTCCTGGCCTCTACCAGGTAAATGCCTGTAGCACCAGTTGTGACAACCAAAAATGTCCCCCAGATATTTCCAAATGGGGCAAAACACCTCCAGTGTTGAGAACCACTGGCTTAGAGCAAAGATTGCAAACATGGGCTTAATTTAGCTCACAGATATGTTTTGTTCATCCTATGTGATATTTGTTAGGATTCTGTAAATTTCGTATACTTCACATAAAAATCCACACTTTTAACTTCTCATGAACATTTGGAAGACCTGGCAACCCTGATCTCTCATTCTCCCATGTCAATGGTGGATCCAAGTTGGTTGATGCTATCCCCTCAGAATGCCATTG
>NW_007772063.1:1298-2400 GCF_000696425.1 Galeopterus variegatus | reverse complement strand
TAGAAGTCAAGTAAGTTTGGATGAAGCTATGTTCTGTATCCCCAACTGGAGAGTCAAAAGTCATATTAGCACCAGGCTCTAAATCTGCATTAAAGAAAGCTGCTTAACTACACCTGACCCAAGTGTCCCAAGCTAATTTGACCACAGAACCCCCTTTTACCCTTGCATCGATCAACATCCTAAGAAATCACTGTTGCACTAAATAGACTTTGGAAATGGCTGAACTGGAACTCTAAACTTTTCAAATTAAACACAGTTGTTGGAATATTTAAGTGATAGGACGAAGGCAGTTACAACGTACTAAATGTAAAGAGTGTTTCTTTCCAAGCGTAGACATTTATCTGAATTATCTCTTTTAAATTTCCCCATTTAATTTGTGAAGACAATGTAATCAATATCCACACTTTTCAGATTAGTAAATGAAGCAACAGAAAGGTTAAGGAGCTTGCCCATGGTTACATAGCTAGGAAGAAGTCAAGCCAGGATTGAAACACAGCCTGCCTGACCCCAGGGCCTTTGCACTTAGCCTCTATTTGCATTGTCCTGCCTTCCTGGGACATTGTGCCATGTTGTTTATGTGTTTGTCTCTCCCTCAGGACATGCGCCAGGCCTTAATTATAAAGGAAACAGAAAGGGAATTATTTTCATTGATCGACTATGATGCATGGGAAATAGTACTTGGAAGAGTTTGTCATGGCATCTTATGCAGTTTTTGATATCATGCCTGAAAATTAGGTATTCTGATTCTCATTTAATTTGGCAATTCTCTTAACCTCTCAGACCTAAAATCCACATAGCTAGGAAGTGGGAAAACTGGGATCTGAACAAGTCCTGGAAACAAAGTATGTGTTCCTTTCACTTTGCTTAGTGCACAGTAAGGATGCAGAAATTAGATGGATAGACAGGTGGATGGATGGATGGATGGATGATGTAGATAGACAGATGATACTTGTTGCCCACTTACTTTGTGTAAAGCACATCACTAAGTTTGTGAAGAAGAGAAACATACTAACAGGAATAGGCAGGATTCCTGCCCCCAAAGAATGTTTCCCTGTCTCCTGGGATGTAAGCCTTCTTTTTTTTTTTGTCTTTTTTCATGTCC